>NW_023196438.1:0-666 GCF_002007445.2 Ailuropoda melanoleuca
TCAGCATAGTTTTAAGATCTATGCATGGTATAGCATATGTCAGAATGCCCTTCCTTTTTAAGAGTAAATAACATTCCATTGTATGTATAGGCCACGTTTGGTTTATCCTCTCATCTGTCCTTAGACACTTATGTTGATATTTTTAAAATCAAAATATATTCATATATTGCTTTTGCAAACACATATAAATATCTTAAGAATACATGTGGGACTTACAGCATATGTATTATGTGAAAGGCTTTTCAATGCTAATTCTGGTTAAATGATTTTCTTCTCTAAGAAAAGATGTAATCTTGTAAAGAGTAATTATAATCAAATTGATGTGAAAGGGTGGCTGGCCTGTATTGGAGCCAGATAAACATCCACATTACAGGGAAATAACCCCTCTGTATGGGCTGTGCCTATAAATCTAGGGGGAAGTTAGAGGGCACCCCAGACACCTGTGCATTAAGCTCTTACAAATACTTAACAGAGGAGTATACATTTCTAAATAAGAGACTAAGGGGAATGNCTAAATAAGAGACTAAGGGGAATGTTATGTAAAGCTTTAGTTTGTTGTATAAGGAAATTTTTTCTCTGGGGTATATTTTCTTGAATTCTGATAATTGACAATTCAATCAATAGGCAAAATAATACAATTAAAATGTCAAGATGTTTCTTTTATAC
>NW_023196439.1:0-838 GCF_002007445.2 Ailuropoda melanoleuca
AAATCTGCACTCGGACACCTCATTTGCCTCTTAATTATAACATGTCTAAATCCTGACCTATTCTATCTGAAACCTGGTCTTTCTTCAGGGTCCCCATTACACTGAAAAGTCTCATCATCAATCCCTTTGCCCAAGCCAGAGAGAAACTGGGAATAATTCTTGACCCTTACCTTTATTTCATTTCCCATATCCAGGTCATCCATTTTCCACCAATTTTATCTCTTTTTTTTTTTTTTAAGCTGAAAAATATTAACATTAAGGAGTTCACTTTAATTATGAAAAGCCCTGCATGTCTAGAGGGACTGGTGATACTGAAACAAAACACCAATATCCACGACCAATACATAAACTTATAATGATCCCAGCAAAATGGGCATCTCGCTGGTCAAGCATACAGAAATACTTCTTTTTACAAATGTTTGAGAAACAATGCTTAAAATTATACAAGGTTTGAAAAACCTAATTTAACAAAGTTTTCATGAAAAGAGAAAACACCAAAGTTGGCAATAGTAAGTCTTTTGGCTTTCTTACAAATGAGAGCTTCATAACCACAGAACTTATAGAGCACGGAGTATTTTCCTAGGAAAAATACAATGATTGTACGCTGTTTCCCCTACAGTCTTATGCATCCGAGTCGCTCCCAGACCCTGGCTCACTGTTATCCGCGCCATCACTTTCTTTGTCCCAGTCTTTCATGGATGCTCCCATCATGAAATCATCACATAAGATTGTCCACCCAGGGCCCTCTTCTGATTTCACTTCAGTCTGTTTGGCTTTCAAGTTCTTTCCAGTCGAACTTTTCTCACTTGCACTTGCATCCATCCCTCTCAGAACACTG
>NW_023196440.1:0-595 GCF_002007445.2 Ailuropoda melanoleuca
TCTAGCTGAGTGCTGCACGTTCATCCTCTCATTCAGACACAATCTTGTCTTGATATTCTGTAGGCTATGGATGAAATCACATACATATTCAACGTAAAAGTAAGGGGGGAAAGTGACAGGAGATAGAGCTTTGAGTTTTAACTGCTCTAAGCTTTGGATCCCCGTCAGAAGCCGCCAGTCCACTGGTCAGCCTTCCTTGTACATCTATACTACCCTGTGGGAGATGCCTTCAGGTCCACCCAAACTCTGTCTTCATAGGCACTTGCCTCCAGGTGANTCCATACTACCCTGTGGGAGATGCCTTCAGGTCCACCCAAACTCTGTCTTCATAGGCACTTGCCTCCAGGTGACCTCCAATGATCATTTAAATAAAACACTGCAACATGGAATACCCATTTCTCCCACTGTAATACAGCAGATCCTCACCACCTTCAAATTTGTCAAACCAATCATAATTCCCAATAAATAATGCCAGTACCAATTCCTAAATTAACCCCTAGGTTTGTTTCTTCCAACTTCCCAGCTCTGTGATCTGGTACACATTTATCAACAATAAAGTGGGTGTAATAGGATTCTTTTGAGGTTAAAAAAAAAA
>NW_023196441.1:0-662 GCF_002007445.2 Ailuropoda melanoleuca
GCTCGTTAGTGCATTTCTTCAACTTCAGTTTTCCTAACCGGAAAATAACTAGAATAAAAACTCACTTTAATAAAGTTTGACCCTTTTTTCCTTTCCCCTCTCTTCTCCTATATAATAGCTGGGGCTTTTTTTATTTTTTTAAAGATTTTATTTATTTATTTGACAGAGAGAGAGACAGCGAGAGAGGGAACACAAGCAGGGGGAGTGGGAGAGGAAGAAGCANGGAGAGGAAGAAGCAGGCTCCCGGCCAAAGAGCCTGACGTGGGACTCGATCCCAGAACGCCGGGATCATGTCCTGAGCCAAAGGTAGACACTTAACGACTGTGCCACCCAGGTGCCCCTACCTGTTTTATTTTTAATGGGAGCCATTACTACATGGCAGAGTAAACACACATTTCCCTTAATTTTCAGGCCTTCACCCTCTAGAACAGTTATGAATAAGCTCACATTCTAGAACAGAGACAAAAACATTGGGTAATCAATGAAGAGAAGACAGGAAAAATAGGTTTGTGTCCTCCACACATTGAGTTAACTTCTGATAAGACTTTTTTTAAGAAATATGGGCCAACATGGAGAAAGACTCTCTTCACAAAATGGGCAGAAGATATGAATAGACACTTTTTCAATGAAGACATACAAATGGCTAACAGACACATGAAAAA
>NW_023196442.1:0-302 GCF_002007445.2 Ailuropoda melanoleuca
TTGTGCTTCATTTATCTTTGAAATATCCATGAGTTTAAAAATTAACAGGAGAAACTGTTTAGCTCAACACATCTAGTGCTTGGAAAGGACTTTGATGTGTTTAGTGACCCCTCACGGGGTGGGGGGGGGGCGCGTCTAGAATTTAGATCCCGCTCTCTCTTCTCTGACAACCATCTGACATATGCTCCCAACTGCATGTTAAAAAGCCTCTCTTATTCTATGATTTTAGTCGCACAGTCGAGGTGACCACAATAGGTAAACAGCATTTTATTCTTACGCCAACAAGGCACTTTTATGGTCAG
>NW_023196442.1:415-1187 GCF_002007445.2 Ailuropoda melanoleuca
GGGGGGGGCGCGTCTAGAATTTAGATCCCGCTCTCTCTTCTCTGACAACCATCTGACATATGCTCCCAACTGCATGTTAAAAAGCCTCTCTTATTCTATGATTTTAGTCGCACAGTCGAGGTGACCACAATAGGTAAACAGCATTTTATTCTTACGCCAGCAAGGCACTTTTATGGTCAGTCTTTTCTCTTGCTACTATTTTTCACAAATTATCAGTAGTTTCATTTGAAAGTAAACTCACAAAACCTACTATGGCCAGAAAAGTATTCAGGACACCACATATTCTGAATTAGTAAATGAAAGGCATGAACAAAATCCTCGACTCAAATTATGCTCATGTGGAATCTTCTGGACACACAGGTTAATTGAAAGAGATGCCGAAATGACCTGTGTTCATAGTTCTATTTCTTACCAGTTAATGAGTTACCCTACAAGTCAGTTTTCTCATCTGTGAAAGTGAAATAATAATGGTACTTCTCCCTGAGGATTGCTGTAGGTGAAATTATGAAACACAATATTCTTAGTTTGCTGTTGGTGCTCGTTACGTAATATACGCACTCCCTTACTTCCATAGATGTTGTAGCATCAGTGAAAGTAACAACGATTAATAATAAAAATAATAAATATTATTATGAATATTACTAAAATTTAAAATTAAAAATAACAACAGCAACAATAGTAGTTATTATTATAGTCATGGGATATTATATAGCAGGAACTATGCTCAACAGTTCCTATGCATTAACTCAGCCTTTGAACAACCACTTTGGGT
>NW_023196443.1:0-2119 GCF_002007445.2 Ailuropoda melanoleuca
CATCAAGTTAATGTCCTACAATTTCACTTTCAAGAGAATAAAGGAAGAAAAGAGTTACAAATATACTTAAGAAGGAAACATAGGTGAATCTGTGGTCTTGCTAACATGCCACAGAAAGTCCCAACTGCTGACAGACAGGTGTTGTCAGGGGCCAAGAACACAATAAACACAGCAGAGCAGCAGAGAAGCCATGAGACGAAGGAACAGATGTGATGTCATTGGGGGTCCTAGCGGGGCGCTGGAGGAAGGGGCTCCTCCATGGGGCTCTTCAGACACCGGGAGGCTCTGTCCTAGCCGGAGGATCCTTTCAGTGCATCTTACGGGAGAGTCAGGATTACCTACTTCTCCCCGAAAGATCCGCGCGCAACGTGGTTTAACGGGATATATGCTAAAACGGAAACAAACTTACGCTCCACAGCATAGCACATCCCAATGGACACAGATTTTAAAATATAGTTTAGAACAATCATTGAATAACTTGAAAAGTCATCACTTGGGTTGGAATTGAATAAAACGTCTAGGGTTTTATTTCTTTTATTGTAGTAAGAACTGTGGTAAAATTTAGTAGATAAATGACCAGCTACATGAGTTTATCTCTTGAGTCACTGCTTCTAGTTAAGAGGGACTGAGTTTCGGGGTGCCTGGGTGGCTCAGTCAGTTAAGCGTTCACCTCTTGGTTTCGGTTCAGGTCATGATCTCAGGGTCGTGGGATCGAGCCCTGTGTCAGGCTCTGTGTTCAACATGGAGTCTGCTTGGGATTCTCTCTCTCCCTCTCCCTCTGCCCCTCCCACTCGTGCTGTGTGTGTGTGTGTCTCTCTCTCAAATAAATAAATAAATCTTAAAAATAAATAAATAAGAGGGACTGAGTTTCCAAAGGCTGTCAGCAGGGTGTTTGGGGATTTGCCTAGAAGAATCTGGTATCCATAATTTCACTGCTAGGATACTTTGTTTTTCTTAACGGGCTGGTCCTTTAGATACAAACTACATATTGCCCGCTATGTTTCACCTGCCGTGTTATCCTTGCACTGGTTGGACTGGAAGGGGTGTGAATGATGTCATCCGTCCCTCGCTGGAGAAAGGTTCCGGGAACTCCCGCCACGTGGGAGGCTCTGTCTTCTCCACTGAGCTAGACCTGTAGGGAAAACTATGCCCCATGGAACCGCAGGCGGGTTGTTCAGACAGGGGAATGGAGACCCGATGCGATCCTGTTTGGTAGTAACAGAGCAGGCGCTCAGACCGTGTCTCGTCGCTACTCTGTGTCCCAGCGCTGGGCTCCCGGGCTCCACGCTGTCCCGGGAACGCCTGTACGCAGGCATCCCGACACAGCTGCAACGTTAGCAAATCCAGGAGGTGAACAGACCAGGAAAATCAGGGAAGGAAATAATAAATGTAGAAACATAACTCCCAATACAGGCAAAGAACAAGCGGGTCCCAGCCTTTCCTGCTCCTGTTGAGAAATTTACCAAACCACCAACCAGAATCACACACTTAATTCTCAGTGGGGCTTTTACTGATAACACCAGCTTCTATAATTGCTTCTCCCCAGACAAAATTACAGCATCCCAAGATTTCTCTACCTCACCTTGCTTTTACTGAGAACACAAAGAAGACAAGAAAATTTCCTGTTTGATATTAATTTGCTTAAATGATCTGACAGAGAAAAATGAATTAGAACCATTTCCTGTCCCATTCACCATTTCAAAAAACACTGCCATCTTCCAGGAAAGGACGGCAAAGAAAGCGAGAGTTACTTCCAGGGGCAGTGTCTAAGTGACATCATCTGTCCCTCACTCAGACCAGCTGCCTCAACCTTTGCATTTGAAATTTCCTAACGGAAATCCCCCCTGCAGTGGACAGGGAAGGCTGGCAGCCACATGCGCTGGGATCAACGCAGTCCCCACAGCAAACACTGCCCACTGACCAGTGTGGTGGAGATGCCCCATCTTTTCTGCTTCTTGAGATGAGTCAGGACTCCCTAACCGAGCAGGTGTAAGGCCGAACCACAGACAAACAGGTTACAACCAGCCACCTGGCAAGTCTCCCATTCGCTCTCATCACTGAGACCTTTAAAATCCAGATGCCGCACGAATGGCCATGTGCAGCCCTTGTGCTCTCATCC
>NW_023196444.1:0-1339 GCF_002007445.2 Ailuropoda melanoleuca
TTTCACTTCTTTTCCTACTAGCTCAGAGAAGCATCTTAAAAGATGAAACATGTCAAAAATGTCTACAATACGTATTTCCTTCATCCAGCATCTTTATCGTTCTGCACCGGAACACTTTCTCCAGACATCCAGCTTGTTCCATTGCCAGAAGGGAGTCCTTTATTTTTAAACAAAGAAACATTCACCAATGCATTGAACAGAAAACATTCACCGAGCACACACTGTCTACTGGGCACTGGGACTGATGCTGCGCCTGGTCCTGTGAAGGAACTGGCAGAACCAGGACAAACTCCCACAGGCATCCATGAGTCCCTGGGCCCCAGGTTTCTCTTCCATCCAGGGCTGTGGCAGCAGTGACAGGTGGGTCATGGGCAAGCCCTCGTGAAGAAGTCTCAGCCAGCTGGCTGCAGAAGGAGGAGGCCTCAGCCCAGAGGACTCTGGGACATGCAGACGGCATTTGCTGGTGCATCCTAGAAGGTATGGCCATTGCTCACCTGGAGGTCTCCCTGCAGGAAAGCCCCGTTCTGCTGTAGGAGCCAACAGAAGTGGGGGGTTGCGGTCCACGGACATCTGAGCAGTTTCTTCTTCTAAGCCACCCTCTGAGAACCGCCGGTGATTTGCAGAGCCTGACTGAGCGCGCCAATAACTGGAAGGGCCTGAGGTTCATGACCAACAGTTAAGAGGCCGCCATTGATTCCATGAAACAGCAAGTGGGTCCTTACAGGGCGCTTGAGATGGGTCGTGGGGGTCATCGCCTTCTGTCTCTGGGGACCCTGGGCCCCCCACTGACCAGCCGGCAACACCAGGCTCCTGGGGGCATGGCAGTCAGGTGGGCGGGTGGCGCCCAGGCTCCCGGGGGTGGGACTCGGGCGCAGACCCCCCAGCAGCCCTGAGCCAGGCCCGGGGCCTCCAGGGTGGCCGGAAGACCCCAGGAGCGATGCAGGTGCCTGGAAAGGTGGTGGGCACTAGACAGGTTGTAGCTCCGGTTACAGTTCAACAGATAATGGATGGGGGTGCCGGGTGCCGGTAGAACATGGCCTCAGGGCCAGCTCAGGCCACCGGCGTCCTGTCCTGGCACATCACCTCCTATTATTATTATTAACACGAACACAACCTGCTGCCTGGACAAGGCGGAAATGAGCCGGAGGAAGAAGGGCTGCCTCTCCTCGGCCTCGATAGCCGCGCTCGGCAGCCTAACGGGGGAGATAAAGCTCCTATGGCCTCGTGCTGGGCTCCGGGGCGGCTCCAGGCTTAGTTAACCTGTTTTTCTCTCCCATAAATCCTCGTAAGCTACTTTAAGGCTCGTCAGGCCTTCAATTGCCATTTAAATGTTTTTTCT
>NW_023196445.1:0-630 GCF_002007445.2 Ailuropoda melanoleuca
TGTCCATCGTAGCTTCTGATCACATGCAGCCACTGCTCTGTGGGGCCAACTTCTTGCTCTGTGCACCAGGTGGTGGCCTGATGCTGTTCTTCTAACGTGTTTGGGATAGTTGATGGCATGGGTGCCCCACCGAGATCAACTTTCCGAGCCCCTGAACCCATCCTGGAGCTGCCAACAGCTCACAGCTGCTACCATGCTGGAAAATCCCCCACTCACCCTGTCCCAGAGCACTTGGGATCCTTGTGTAGCCTACCAGCCCACCCTCTCAGACCTTGGCAGATGACAGATGGGCACAAGCTAGCCCCTTCCCCTCCAGGTGGGACCGAACCCAGGGGCAATTTGTACTCCAGGGCGTCCCAGTGGGCGCCATACTAAACTGGTCTCCCACTGANGATGGGCACAAGCTAGCCCCTTCCCCTCCAGGTGGGACCGAACCCAGGGGCAATTTGTACTCCAGGGCGTCCCAGTGGGCGCCATACTAAACTGGTCTCCCACTGAGACTGGATTCTTGCTTAGCTTTTCCTCTCCCAGACCTGCTCTTTTCCTTTACCCCCTGCCGTGAGAGCACAAGCCAATAAACTACCAGAAGAAGAGTCCCCCTTTTAGGTTCCCCTTTTAAGAAACCTGACC
>NW_023196446.1:0-705 GCF_002007445.2 Ailuropoda melanoleuca
TGAATAATGGTAGAATTATCCAGACCAGTGATGTTTTCAAAATTTCCATAAGGTTAGTAATGAAGATTTACATATTAAAATTGTGCTATAGCAATTTATTTCTTTGCAAACTACACCAAATAGTTTTTGCCATATTGATCCCTATGTGTCCCCCCAAAACAACCTCTCTGCCATAGCCAACTTGTGAGGCTTCTCCTCTGAGTTGATGTCATCTGCTACTCTGAGGCATAAAACATTGTTTCAGGGTTTTCCGGTGCTAAAACTGTCCCAAGTTCTCACAGATTCTAGACGGGAAATTTTTTGATTGGGCTTTCCAAAGCTGTGCTATTTATTTTAGAGAGCTCTACATTCTATTCACTAGGTGAATAAGTCAGCATCTACTCTTGATATTTCTCCTCCTTTAGTACAGATTTCACTGAATTTGAAAGTTTTTTTCTATCATTTATAATTTAAGGATGTGGCTGTCTCCTAGGTTCATGCTAGATGAGGTTTTTAGTTTCTTTCTTAAAAAACTTGGGTAGTTTTCAGCTGGCAATTAAAATAAAAACCTCTGTTCTCTGTAATCTTCAGTGTATGATCATGTTCTATTTAGGAAGCAAAATCATTAAGTCTTGATGACTCATTTCAGTATGCAATCTCAATGGGAGTGATATGCTTCCAAATAATAACTGGTTCTTGGTAGAGGTAAGTGGGGTAAACATTTCT
>NW_023196447.1:0-593 GCF_002007445.2 Ailuropoda melanoleuca
TGGAATATTAGCCATCAGAAAGATGAATAGCGACCATTTGCACTGACATGGATGGAACTGGAGAGGATTATACTGTGAAGTAAGTTAAGCAGAGAAAGACAATTATCATATGGTTTCATTCATATGTGGAACATAGGCAATAGCACAGAGGACCACAGGGGAAGGGAGGGAAATCTGAAGGGGGAGAAGAACCATGAAGACTATGGATCACAGGAAAAAAACAGGGTTTCAAGGGGGAGGGGGTGACACGGTGACAGGTACTGAGGAGGACACATGTGATGAGCACTGTGTGTTATACATAACTAATGAACCACTGAACACTTCAAAAACTAATGATGTTCCTTACAATGTCTAACTGAATAAAAAAGATGAAAAAAAAAAGGTAGCATTCACTCTTTCACCACTATGTAATATATTAGTTGTAGGTTTTTCGTAGATCTCTTCTTTCAGATTAGGAAGTTTCCTTCTATTTCTGATTTGCTGAGAATTTTNCGCTGAGAATTTTTAACTGGAAAGGATATAAAAAAAATTTTTTTTTCAAATGTATGGTCTATGTCTAAGATGATAATGTAGTTTTTCTTCTTGGATTTCTT
>NW_023196448.1:0-1496 GCF_002007445.2 Ailuropoda melanoleuca
AGGGAAATTCAAATCAAAACCCCACTGAGATACCAAAACAACAATTGTTGGAGAGGATGTGGAGAAAGGGGATGCCTCCTACATTATTGGTGGGAATGCAAGTTGGTACAGCCACTATGGAAAACAGTGTGGAGGTCCCTTAAAAAGTTAAAAATTGAGCTACCCTATGACCNCTATGACCCAGCCATTGCACTACTGGGTGTTTACCCCAAAGATACAGACGTAGTAAAGAGAAGGGCCATATGCACCCCAATGTTCATAGCTGCATTGTCCACAATAGCCAAATCATGGAAGGAGCCGAGATGCCCTTCAACAGATGACTGGATTAAGAAGCTGTGGTCCATATATACAATGGAATATTACTCAGCTATCAGAAAGAACGAATTCTCAACATTTGCTGCAACATGGACGGCACTGGAGGAGATAATGCTAAGTGAAAGAAGTCAAGCAGAGAAAGAGAACTATCATATGATTTCTCTCATCTATGGAACATAAGAACTAGGATGATCAGTAGGGGAAGAAAGGGATAAAGAAAGGGGGGGTAATCAGAAGATGGAATGAAACATGAGAGTCTATGGACTATGAGAAACAATCTGAGGGCCTCAGAGGGGAGGCGGGGTGGGAGAATGGGATAGCCCGGTGATGGGTAGTAAGGAGAGCACGTATTGCATGGTGCACTGGGTGTTAATACGCAGCTAATGAATCATCGAACTTTACATCGGAAACCGGGGATGTCCTGTATGATGACTAACATCATATAATAAAAAAATCATTAAAAAAAAAGTTTTGATTTTGCAACCCACTGCCTATAATACTTTGTGGCATCTTCCTCAAGCAGACTCCCTCCCTACACTGCATCCTCAGCCAGCCATGTCACACCAGATTCACGTCTCCAACCTCCTACCTTCCAAATGGTGGTCACTTTCCTACTTGTAGCTTTGCAGCATTTGTATTCTCAGATCTCTGATTGATTTCTTGGCTGTTCAGAATGATTTGATAAGCATGTAGTTGTATTTGAGAAAAGAGACAAACCTAGATCCTCCCCTAGAACTTGCTGACTGGATGGTGGATGTGAAGACTAAGAACCTGCTGACGGAATGGATTCTGTTGTCCCCCTTCTGTGAGGCTGAATGTCATTTTGGAAACAGATTTTGACTCCTGACACAGCTTCAACCTCCCGAGGTTTAGGTTTAGTGTGCGAAGATGTACCAAACATAATGCCTACAACTTTCTATACTTATATTTAAGATGTGATGGATGACGTGAGAGTAGCATTTGCTGTAGTGACATGTTGTCTGAGTTACCCCTCAAGAGTGACCTTNGAATGGCATTTTGGAAACAGGTTATGACTCCTGACACAGCTTCAACCTTCCGAGGTTTAGGTTTAGTGTGCGAAGTTGTACCAAACATAATGCCTACAACTTCCTATACTTATATTTAAGATGTGATGGATGACGTGAGAGTAGCATTTGCTGTAGTGACATGTTGTCTGAGTT
>NW_023196449.1:0-1120 GCF_002007445.2 Ailuropoda melanoleuca
GGCTCCCCACTCAGTGAGGAGTCTGCTTGTTCCTCTTCCTCTGCCCCTCTGCTCATTCTCTCTCTCTCTCAAATAAATAAATAAATAAATAAAATCTTAAAAAAAATAGTTTGTTGCCACTAATAAAGTACGTTTAATAAGTACCTCCATTATTCCTATTTTCTGCTCTCATTTCCCATTGTCCTCAAGAAAAGATATGTAAAACAAAGATACAAATCAGATTATAAGCCAGATCATTTATGACAATAGAATTCTGATCCATAGCCTTGGTGGCAACCAGCCCAAGAAGCCAAGCACACCTCTATGGTAGTCTGCCCAGAATGGTCAGGATGTGCTCAGTGACTACCACCTTTTATATTTTTTGCCCTCAATCAGAGATAGAAAAGCCTCTGAAAGTAGTCATATAAGATGTCTTATGTCTCCTTAGCTTACCTGCAGCTTCTGCATCTAGCATGAAGTGTGCAAGCATTACTTATGACCAACCGTTGCTAGCTCTCATGGGATCATCTAAGTCTAAATTCTCTCCTAATGCAGGAAAACCTTCTTGTATATAGTTTCATTATCATTTTAATTCTTGTGCCTGTCTCTTTAAATTGTGTAACTTCACCAAGGATGCTTTGGACCTTCAGTGTCCACTCTAAGGAATAGTTGACTGGAACAAAAATGGTCATCGGAGAATCCAGGGGAAAAAATTAAAGAGAATGTGGGCAGCATTTTTTATTGGTATGTAGAGACGAACAAACAATATTCCCTTTCAGAAATTGCTTCACTAAAAGTTTCTTTGGCCAAATCTGATGAGAAATTTGACAAACTTATGCAATAAGAAACTAGGCTCCTTGCCCTCCTAAATCTTCACTCTCCTTATTCTCCGTTTCACTCCCTAATATCTGGTTCCCTTCTTCTGCTTTGCTACTATGTCTGCTTTCCTTCCATATCTCCCATTGACTGCTTCCTTCTTTTTTCCTTTACTTTAAAAACAATTTTTTTAAAATTTTGTATTATGTTAGTCACCATACAGTACATCATTAGTTTTTGATGTAGGGTTCCATGATTCATTGTTTGTGTCTAACACCCAGTGCTGTATGCAATACGTGCCCTCCTTAATACCCATCACCAGCCT
>NW_023196450.1:0-697 GCF_002007445.2 Ailuropoda melanoleuca
TTGACATTGTGGACACTTGACCTCTAGTTTCATTAGCAAAGCTGAAAATGATTTGCTGCCATCTATATAGATTTCTTCTGGATTTCTTAGCAAAAATAAGAAAAAAATTAGTCCCCATTGGGAAAGGAGAGATGAATCACAATTTGTAATAGTTAATCTCTTTTCCCATGGTCATCTCCCACGAAAACAACTGCCAGGATCCATGAGGTAACGGAGAGAAGTGAATGTGTGTAAAAAGGGAGAAAGCCATGTATGATAGTTGCTTTTTAAAAAATTGAGATAAATGTCTCTTCATATCTTCTGCCCATTTCTTGACTGGATTTTTGGTTTTTGGGTGTTGAGTAAGGCAAGTTCTTTATAGATTTTGAATACTAGCCCTTTATCTGAGAAGTCATTTGCAAATATTTCTCCCATTCCGTAGGTTGCCTTTTAGTTTTGTTGACTGTTTCCTTTGCAGTGTAAAAGTTTTTATCCTGNAGTGTAAAAGTTTTTATCCTGATAAAGTCCCAACAGTTCATTTTTGCTTTAGTTTTGCTTGCCTTTGGAGACGTGTCTAGCAAGAAGTTGCTGCTGCTGAGGTCAAAGAGGTTGCTGTCTGTGTTCTCCTCTAGGATTTTGATGGATTGCTGTCTCACACTGAGGTCTTTCATCCATTTTGAGTTGATCTTTGTGGGTATAAGAGAATGGTCCAGTTTCA
>NW_023196451.1:0-401 GCF_002007445.2 Ailuropoda melanoleuca
AAGTCAAGCAGAGAAAGACAATTATCATATGGTTTCACTCATTTATGGAACATAAGAAGTAGGAAGATTGGGAGAGAAGAAAGTGGGGGAGGAAAACAGAAGTGGGAATAAACCATGAGAGACTATGGACTCTGGGAAACAAACTGAGGGCTTTAGAGAGGAGGAGGGTGGGGGATCGGGATAGGCAGGTGATGGATATTAAGGAGGGCACGTATTGCATGGTGCACTGGATGTTACAAGCAAGTAATGAATCATGGAACTTTACATCAAGAACTTGGGATGAGGGGCGCCTGGGTGGCACAGCGGTTGAGCGTCTGCCTTCAGTTCAGGGCGTGATCCCGGCGTTATGGGATCGAGCCCCACATCAGGCTCCTCTGCTATGAGCCTGCTTCTTCCTCTCC
>NW_023196451.1:471-1042 GCF_002007445.2 Ailuropoda melanoleuca
CTTTTTTTAAAAAACTTTGGATGCACTGTATGGTGACTAACATAACAATAAAAATTTTTTATTAAAAAAAAAAAGAAATCCCCACTGAACACTAGAAGCAAGAAACAAAGTCATCAGACTCATAAGTAAATTATACTGAAGGGATGACATTCTTCATTCCATTTCTCTTTATAAATTACCTCCTGCTTCCTTAGATTACAGCTGCTGGAGACTGACATGTGACCAAATTTATTAGAAGACTGGTCTCAAAAGAGGNCTTAGATTACAGCTGCTGGAGACTGACATGTGACCAAATTTATTAGAAGACTGGTCTCAAAAGAGGCCTTAGACAAACATTATCCATCTGAGACTGCTCTTCCAGGAGACACAACTAAGACAATTGTATAGCTTTGTTTCTATTGAAAGGCAAATCACCTCTATTTATTCCGCTTATGGTAAGAAATACAGAACATCGAACACCCTCATGTCTGGATGACGCTGCATCAAAATATTTAGGAGAAAAGGTCTCTACACTCCTGGGGGCCTCTGTCAGGTATCACTCCTTTACATTCAGAGGTCAGAGATTGAACAG
>NW_023196452.1:0-612 GCF_002007445.2 Ailuropoda melanoleuca
GACCTGGCTGACGCAGGTATGCAGGCTGGGAAGTCCAGGACCCGCTTGGCAAGCTCAAGGCCAGGAGGGCCGCTAGTGTGCGCTCCAGCCTGAGTCTGAGTCTGAAGGCAGGACGAAACAGATGTGCCAGCCCAAGGATGCGAGGATGTGGCAGAGAGAAAGGAATCTTTCTTACTCAACCTTTTGTTCTATTCCAGCCGTCAACAGATTAGGTGAGGCCCACCCACATCAGAGAGGGCACTCTGCTTTACTCAGTCTACTGACTGCAATGGTGATCTCATCTGGAAGCACCCTGTAGACGCACCCAGAATATTGGGGGACCAAATGTCTGGGTGCCTGGGGCCCAGTCAAGTTGACATGTAAAATGTCTCTTGTACACACATGCTGTGTTCTGGTTTGAATTTAGGAGGAATTATTAGGGGATACACCCTCCCAGGACTTATTAATGGGATGTTCCCTTTTCCTTCCACTTCCTCCNCTCCAAAGAAGCATATTGGAAATCATCCTGTGAACTGTTCTCCTCCCTGAGCGGTGGCTGCTGGACTATGAAGTAGGATTTGCAGCCCAGGAGGGCAGGTTCCCAGGGCCAGGGCCCCTGAGTGGGTGTGCATC
>NW_023196453.1:0-1332 GCF_002007445.2 Ailuropoda melanoleuca
TTGACCGCGCAGTCAGCTCCGGCGTAATTTGGGGTGCTCTCCTGTGCCTCACGCCACAGGGCAGCACAGCTGAGCTGCTAGGGTCTTCCACCAAGCCTTCGTGTCCTTGGAGAATAGGTTTGAAATTCTTGGTCTCCTGCACCTCAGCCTCTGGCATGGAAAGAGTTCAAGGGAGAAATAATTGCGTGTTTGCTTGACTCCTCTCGTCACATTTGTTTCCTACTCGCTGTGAGTTGTTTAGTAGCCCCCTACCCGATTTTCCTTGATGCGTCCAAGACTCTGAGTTTGTGAATAGTGTAAAACATGGACCAGGGAGAAGAAATACGGATCCAAAGTCACTGCGAGTGAAGAGAGTCTAAGAAGAATTGCTAATTTCCATTTGTCTTGGTGTGTAGAGTTGGGGAGTTTTTAAAAAGTGGAGTATGGCAGTTTTTTTCTGAGGCTAAATTTAGCCATTGCTTTGGAAAATCAGAGTGGTACAGCTTGTGCCTTATCTCTGTCCGGCCCTTACCCTTCCCTCCACACTTGGACATCTTAAATGGCTTGCCGGAGAGGACAGCTTCATGTGCTCCAGTGGCCCCATTTATTCTGGGAAGGAATGAAGTGACTTCATTTTCCCTGTCTTTCCGAGCTTCCTAAAAAATTTAGGAGGCTTCCTAAGCAGCGATTGCAGTCCCTACAGAAATAGTTCAAGTCATGCCCCCTTTTGCTTCATCAGCTCTTCCTGCCAGTGTGGCCAAGGGCTGTAAATGGAATGAGAGACGGCCTCTCATTCCCAGTCCAAATAGCAACAGGAGGGCACATGTGCACTTGGGCTACAAATAACGCGTTTTAAAATAGCAGGTGGTATTTGATGATTGCTCCTTCATTCATTTACCTGCCAAGGCAAAACTTTTTCTCCTGCTCTGGCAACAAGACCGGAGGTGGCTCAGATCAAGCAGTTGTAGCAACAAGTTCTCGTGTTTGCAGATATTCGTTAGCTGGGTTTCAGGCATTCAGATCCACGCATACTTCATGACGCTGTTCTAAAAAAATCTTTCTTTGAAGACAATAAAAATTTCACGTTTATACAACAACCTACCCGTGACAGACTTGTGAAGCGCTTTTGTAACTAATTATAGGCACTCCGTCCATTAAGGTGGGCTGCCAGCCATGTGTGTTCCAAATACTCCATTTTGCCAGAGAAAAGTGGGACTGTATCAAATATATAATGGGAAGCTCAGTGGATAAAGAAGAGCGGCACTGCTGTGAAACCCCAGTTTGTGTCTGTAAAGAAGTCAGGTATTTCTCAGCTCTTTTGCCAGAGTCTTGCACCAATGTGCTGCAGGTACA
>NW_023196453.1:1424-1658 GCF_002007445.2 Ailuropoda melanoleuca
AGCGGCACTGCTGTGAAACCCCAGTTTGTGTCTGTAAAGAAGTCAGGTATTTCTCAGCTCTTTTGCCAGAGTCTTGCACCAATGTGCTGCAGGTACACAATTTCCTTCCCTGAGCTGAAAGGAAGTGGCAGCCGGCCAAGTAAACTCCTAGAGCTTTCTCACGTGTTTTCAAGTCAGTTCCGTTGGGTTTTGATCATCCTGACCACTCTCTCCACGGGAAGAAGTGGTAGACTG
>NW_023196454.1:0-374 GCF_002007445.2 Ailuropoda melanoleuca
GAGTGAGGTTGGATATCTTTTTATGTGTCTGTTGGCCATTTGTATGTCTTCTTTGGAGAAATGTGTAGAAAACTTTGGAGAAATGTGGAGAAATGTGGAGAAATGGGCAGAAATCTTCTGCCCATTATTTTAAATTGGATCATTCATTTTTGGGGTGTTGAATTTTATAAGTTCTTTATATTTTGGTCACCAATCCTTTATCAGATATGTCACTTGCAAATATCTTCTCCCATCCCATAAGTTGCTTTTTAGTTTTGGCGATTGCTTCCTTTGCTTTGCAGAAGCTTTTTATTTTGACAAAGTCCCAATAATTTATTTTTGCTTTTGTTTTCTTCACCCAGGAAACATTTCTGGTAAGAAGTTGCTATGGCTAA
>NW_023196454.1:426-639 GCF_002007445.2 Ailuropoda melanoleuca
CTCCCATTTAAGTCTTTAATCCATTTTGAATTTATTTTTGTGTAAGGTGTAAGAAAGTTTCATTCTTTTGTAGTTTGCTGTCCAGTTTTCTCAAACCCTTTGTTGAACAGACTACGTTTTTTCCATTGGATATTCTTTCCCACTTTTGAAAATTAATTGACCATAAAGTTGTGGGTTCATTTCTGGATTTTCTATTCTATTCAATTGATCTAT
>NW_023196455.1:0-1101 GCF_002007445.2 Ailuropoda melanoleuca
GACATTTCAGAAGCACAGAGGAGCCAACTCAACCTACATAACAATTTTAAATATGCATACACTCAATAATAAGTTAAAATATAAAGGCAAAATAGGAAAACAAATTTTAAAGAAAAAGTAAATGAACTACCATAATGCATCTGTGTATCATTAAGACATCTGTGTTAATAAAAGAATAACCTCACAGAAGTGTAAACACATACAGAAGAGTGGAGCCATAAAAGTTACATGATTGATATAAATGAAGTATATAGAATTCTGAAAACTGAAACATCATAACCCACACATTCTTTTCTAGTTCAAACAAAAATGTACCAAAATTAACAATACGCTAGTTAACAATAAGTAGCCGTTTTAGTCAAAAGACTAAAATTATTCAGAGAATCTTCCCTGACCGTAGTGAAATTAAGCTGAAAAATCAATTCAGGATAATTTGAAAATATATAGGGATTTTTCTAGTTAAGCAAAAACACTTCTAAATAAGTGGGAAAAGGGCATAAAGGAAACATGAAAAATAGAAAATATATTTTACTAAATAAGAAATACGAAAACTGTATGAACATAAAGCAGTAATTAGATGTGTAGCTTTGAATGAATATGTCACAAAAGAATTAAAAAAAAAATCCTGATGATTATCTATGTATCCACCAAAAGAATTTAGAAGGAGCAAGTACAATCCTTAACAAAATTAGAAACAAATTAATAAGCAGAAATCACTGAAATAAAATAACGCATAAGCCACACACACCTGCCAAAGGTTAGTTCTACGTAATGTAAAACCTTCTAGCAAGAAAGATCAGTAAAAACATGATAGAAAATCTAAAATGTCAATAGAAGGAATGAAAAATGGACATTGCCACTAGTAAGAGAGATATTTAAAAACAGAGGATTTTCTTTTTAGTATTTGAAAATTAAGTAAAATCAACTTTAGAAAAACAAGTTTCAAAACTAATGCATGAAAAAACAAAGTATAAGCATTACTAAATCCAGTTTAAACAATTTAATCTACTCATCAAAATATTCACATATGAGAAAGTCCAGGATTTTGCCAGTAAATTCTACCAAACATTTATGAAAGTAACATCTGTCTTACACAAGCTC
>NW_023196456.1:0-1004 GCF_002007445.2 Ailuropoda melanoleuca
CTTCACTGACTGAATCCCCCAGGCCCCCCCTTGGCAAGCAATTTTAGAAGGTTCTCAAACACCTCTGAGATCTACCCAGGGACTTCAGGGGAGGCACTCCCGCTCTGCGGGAGAATGCTGAGGTTCTTTAGAACACTCCTCAGCCACAGAGCCTCCCTTGGCCTGATGCACAGTTTACCATCTGCAGGAGGAGAGGCTCTGGGGAGAGGCAGGGGGAAGAGAGACCCCAGGAGAAGCGGCCCATCTTGCCATCTTGAGTGAAGCTCGCTGACCTTGATGCCCAGCCTGGCTGAGGGGGGTGTCAGGGGAGCAGCTGCCTGGCCCAGGTGCTCTGATTGAGAATGACCCCATTAGCCAGGGTAGACACAGCCGCTGCAGGGGTGCAAAAGCAGATACTCACCATCACGCCCTGAGGCCGCCAGAGGGGAGGCAGCAGACCGAGGGAAGTGGTGGTGCTGGTGCCACTCTGCCTTGGGGCTCCGTGGCTGGGTCATCCATGCTCCCTCCGCAGGGAGCACCAGCTGCTGTGACAGGAACATGGGTTCCAGAGGCAGACAGACAAGGAAGTGTGAATCCCAGCGCTGTCACTTACCAGCGTTGGGACCATGCCTTTGTGAGTCTCGTTTTCCCCTCCTATAAATTTTAGCTCGCACTTTCTACCTTGCAGGGCTGCTCGGAGGATGAGACGGCATTTGTACACAAAGGGTATAACACAATCCCCGCAACACTATACTTGATCAATACACAGCTGCTGATATGAATATGATAATAGGTGTTCTTGTTTAGAAACCATTATGATGCCTTGGAGAATACTTGAGACTTCTTTGCATATTGGGGGATTTGCGTGGAAAATCAGGAGGATTGCAGAGTGAGGGTGTGGTGGCAGGGCATGGTCCACTGTGCACACACCTGGCCAGAGAGAGGCCACTTGGTGGGAGACATGTCTCCCTCCTTAACAGCTGATGGCACCCCGTCACTTGGCTGAGTGTTGCCTTGAGATCATG
>NW_023196457.1:0-1723 GCF_002007445.2 Ailuropoda melanoleuca
AAGTAAAATTGTTTCTATTTGCAGATGACAGGATATTATATATAGAAAACCCTAAAGAGTTCAGGAAAAAAAAAAAACTATTAGAACTAATATACAATTTCAGTAAAATTGAGGATACTAAATCAACATCAAAAATCAATTGTATTTCTACATACCAACATTAAATTACCAGAAAGATAAATTGAGAGAACAATGCCATTGAAAACAGCATCAAAAAGAATAAAATATTTTGGAGTAAATTAACCAAGGAGGTGAAAGATCTGTATAACGAAAAATTTAAGGCATTGATGTAAGAAATGGAAGACAACACAAATAAATGGAAAACTATTCCCTGTTCATAGCCTGGGGAAGAATTAATATTGTTAAAAAGTCCACACTACCCAAAGTAATCTACAGATTCAAAACAATCCTTATTGAAATTTCAATAGTATTTTTCACAGAAATAGAAAAAAAAATTCCTAAAGTTTGTGGAGCATAAGAAAAGACCCCAAATAACCATGGCAATCTTGAGGGAAAAAAGAACAAAGCTGGAGGCACCACACTTCCTGATTTCAAGCTATATTACAGAGTTCTAGTAATAAAAACAGCATGGTATTGGCATAAAAACAGACACATAGATCAATGGAACAGAATAGAGAGCCCAGAAATAAGCCCATGCATTGTATGGTCAAATAATTTTTGACAAAGGAGCTAAGAATATGTGGTGGAGGAAAGATGATATCTTCAATAAATGGTGTTAGTAAAACTGGAGAGCACATGCAACAGAATGGTCCTGGACTACTCTCTTACACCAGACACAAAAATCAACTCTAAATTCATTAAAGACTGACCATAAGACCTGAAACTATAGAAGTCCTAGAAGAAAACATAGGGTAAGCAATTTGACATCGGTCTTGGCAGTGATATTTTGTATTTGATACCAAAAGCAAAGGCAACAAAAGCAAAAATAAACAAGTGAATGACATCAAATTAAAAAGCTTCTGCACAGCAAAGGAGACTATCGACCAAATGAAAAGACAATGTATGGAATAGGAGAAAATATTAACAAACCACATATCTGATAAGAGATTTATATCCAAAATATAAAAAGAATTCATATAACTTAATAGCAAAAAAACAAATAATCTAATTAAAAATGGGCAGAAGACAGGAATGGGCATTTCTCTAAAGACATCCAGATGACCAACAGTCACATGCAAAGTTGCTCAACATCCCTTATCATCAGGGAAATGCAAATCAAAATCACAGTGAGATATTACCTCACACCTGTCTAAATGGCTAAAATAAAAAAAACACAAGAAGTAACAGGTGTTGGTGAGAATGTGGAGATAAAAGAATCTTCATGCACTGTTGGTGGGAATGCAAACCACAGTGGAAAACAGTATGGAGTTTCCTCAAAAAATTAAAAATAGAACTACCTTATAATCCAGAAATTACACTACTGGGTATTTACCCAAAAAATACAAGAACACAACTCAAAGGGACACATGCACCCCCATTTATTGCAGCATTGTTTACAATAGCCAGACTACGGAAGCAGCCCAAGTGCCCACTGATGATGAATAAAGAATATGTGGTTATATAGTGGTATATATACACAATAGAGTATTATTCAGCCATAAAAAAGATTGAAATCTTGCCATTTGCAGCAACATGGATGAAGATAAAGAGTATAATGCTAAACAAAATAATTCAGAGAAAGACAAATACCATATGATCTCAC
>NW_023196458.1:0-223 GCF_002007445.2 Ailuropoda melanoleuca
TGGGTGGTATGGATATATTAACAATATTTGTTCTCATACTCTGTGAGCATGGAAGAGCTTTCCATTTGTTTGTTTCTTTTTTACATTCAATTAATTAACATATAGACTATTATTAGCTTTAGAGGTAGAGGGCAGTCGTTCATCAGTTGTATATCACATCTGGTGCTCATCACATCACGTGCTGTCCTTGATGCCCATCACCCAGTTACCCCATCCCTCCACC
>NW_023196458.1:237-791 GCF_002007445.2 Ailuropoda melanoleuca
CAGAAACCCTCAGTTTGTTTCCTATGATTAAGAGTCTCTTATGGTTTGTCTACATTTGTTTCATCTTCAATTTCTTTCATCCATGTTTTATAGTTTTCAGAGAACAGGTTTTTCATCTCTTAGGTAAGGTTTATTCCTATGTAATTTTTTTTGATGCAATTGAAAATGGGATTGTGTTTTAATTTCTGCTACTTCATTATTTGTGTATAGAAATGCAATGGATTTCTGTATATTGTTTTTCTAGCCTGTGACTTTCCTGAATTCATTTATCAGTTCTAGTAATTTTTTGTTGGAGTCTTTTGGGTTTTCGGGCATTAAGTAAGGCACATGATGTGATAAGCACTGGGTGTTATACACAAATGAATCGTTGAACACTACATCTGAAACTAATGATATTCTAAATGTTGTCTAACTTAATTAAATTTAAAGAGCACAGCAAAAAACTCCATCTTTATAAAAGGAATCATCCTTACAGAAGCATATACATTGAAAGACTATCAAATTGCTCAGTGTGTTTCACTGCACTCTGAAAGTACATGCAAAAAGTTCAGATG
>NW_023196459.1:0-4346 GCF_002007445.2 Ailuropoda melanoleuca
AAGGATCAGCTGCCTTTCTGAATCAGAAGTTAACTTTGTCATTCGTTTCCAACTGAAAACCCTGACTCATCCCCTGGTACAGCAGCTGGAGAGCTTAAACACCAGCCTGTTGTTCTGCACAGCCAGGTGCAGGATCGGATTCAGGCCATAGAGACGAGGCTGTCACGGATGGCGGGGAAGTCTCCAAGAACAGGAGGTTGCTATTTACTGATGAATGGAGTGTTTTGAAAGCGGTGAAGCCAGCTCATCCATTTCTTTTAATTTAAGTCTCATCTGAGCCCTTCTCCTCTTTTCGTTCTTCCTTAGGCTCTGGAGGAAGTGTAATTGGAAGTATATAGAAGGCCGTATAACAAAGAAAATCAACCAGAATGTTTCCTTCCTGTGTGTTGGAACATGTAAGAAAGGACAGTTCTGAAACCTGGCTACCATGGAAAAGACCTGCGCTCCAGGGGGACTTTGGGAGCATCTACAGGGCTGGTCTAGGAACAGGACAGTTCTTGAAAGCAAGGCCCCCTGATCTGAGCCAGGGGCTCCATTGGCCTTTCTGGGAAGGTTGGGGTCCCAGTGCCTGTTTCCATTTATAAAACCAGCTGTTGGAGATGTGGCACCTGAGTGTGTGGGGACTTCCCCGTTCGGTATGCTACAGATCTGAAGGGCAAGATTGTTTCTTGTTGGTTTTATGCCTTCTTTGATAAAATGGAGCTTCTGAGGGTGCCTGAACAGTCTATGAGTAATAAGTTTGCCTGCACCTCTTTGAACCAAGGATCTGAGACAGTTTGATCTGGTGAAAGGCACAGAACTTNGCAGAACTTGGAGTGAGGGAACTAGAGAATTCTGTCCCTTACCTGAGGCCCATTTCTACTGAGCCTCAGTTTTCTCCTCTGTGAAATAGGGGATAATCAGCCTCCTCTCACAGGATTGCTTTAAAAATTAAATGAGATTAGAGAATGAGATCCTGTAGCAGGGTGAATCAATACTGAGGGCCAGAGGTAGACTTAGGATGGCTTGGAGTTTCCCAAAGGCAGATGCCACTCACCTTTTCTGCTCAACTGCCCTTGTGATGTTTGAAGCTCTCTATTTGTTCTCTTCAGCCTGGGTCTCCTGAAGAAACACCCCTCTTTGGTTTGGTTCTTGGTGTCAGTGAAGACTATTCTGAGGATAGAAAGTGAAGCCAGTCCCATAGGATGGTAGATTGGGGGTCTGGGCCGCCCAGGAGCCTGCTGGAGTGCTGACCTAGCAGTCAGGAGACCCAGAGCCCAGAGATCTCATAGATTGTCACGTTCCTGCCTCAGAGCCGGTTTCCTGCCTCCCTGAGGCATTAGGGAACAGACAGGCCTCAGTAGGGTGCTTTGGCTTCTTGTAAAGGAAGGTGCGCCCTTAACTTTGGCCTGACCCCAAAGTCTCATCCTATTTTGTGAATTGTCAAGTGGCTGTTCTCCTGCATTTCTCTGCACTGTTGTCATTTTGTGGCTTTTCTGACACTTTGTTTTAGGCCACAGTTTTCTCCTATCTGGCCCTGCTCTGACCTCTCAGCATCTGTTGACTTTGTTTTTTTTTTAGCAGACCCTGACTTCACCACAGCACCCACTTACTGATAAGCCTCCCTCCCTCCAATGAATACTCTATTATTTTCAGTTAATTAATTAATGAGGCCTTAATGGACCTACTATTCAAATTGTTGTGGCCCAAGTCATAAGGCTGGCAGAGAGAAGGGCAGTTTTGGAGCTTGAGGCTTTGTCTGGAAGGACAGGCCTGAAGGGAGGCCTTAGGCCTCTGGAATTGCTGAAAGGGATTGGATGCCAGGGTCTTGGAGCCAGAGAACCTGGACTTGACCTGCAGGGCTCCTGAAGAAACTTTGCCTCCAGGATCAGGCACCATTTCAGGAGGGACTCTGACTGCAACCCATCCCCTTTTCCCATCTCCCTGGTGGCCGAGCACGGAGCTGGTCTGCAGGGGAGGGTCCTGAGAACTCCAGGACGGTAGGAGCCGGGAACTTGGTAAAGGGAGAGGCAGTCAGACAGGGGCTGTGGCGGGGGGGGGCCAGCGTTCTTCCTGGCAGTCTGTCATGCGCTGACCAGGGCTGGTGCTGCAGGGGCCATCCCCCACGCACACCTACCTCCCTCTGTATGCCCTTCCTGAGGAAGGTTGGTTCTGGGTCCTGTTTACCCTTAGCCAGCTCCAGAGGCCAGGGCTTAAATCAGAGCATCTAGCACCCTGCTGTTCTCCATGCTCCGCTGTTCTCTGTTCGTCTTTCCCGCCAGGCTGACCTTGATGTTCCCTTGCGCCCCCTCACCTGGGCCCCCAGCTGAAGAGCCCTCCTCCCAGATGCCCCTGCTCCCTGCCTACCCACCCCTTGGCCCTAGCTCACATTTGCCTCTTCCAGAAGGTTTGACATCATCCTAGTGGGAGGTGGTGGAGTCTGCCACTTACCAGCCCTGGAATCCTGGGAAGTTCCTTGACCTGGGTCAGCTTGTATTTCTTATCTGTTAGATCAGGATAATAAAACAGCCCTCCTAGGGTGGATAGGAGGAATGCAAGAAGCAATATATGTAAAGAGTACAAAATCCATTTAGCATGCCTTGGTTTTATTAACTTCTTTGGGCCTTGAGTTTTTGAGAACAGAGACAGCGATGACCTGTTTTTTGGTTCCCCTCACGCTCAGCTGTGTAGTCACTAGAGATGTGTTTAGATGGGAAGGTGCCGGCCCCATCCTGGTCCATCCGAGTGGCTGGGATAGGGCCAGGCCAGCCAGCAGCCCCCCTCAGGCTCAGGTTGAAGCCCTCCTACCTCAGCCACCCCCAGGAGGAAGTGCCCTGAGGGATTTAGCCTGAGGGAGTTACTGCAGCTATCTGTGCATGTGCACTCAGGCCCTGGCAGCCTTGGCCTGTAGGTTTAGATGGCCACAAACCATTTCTCCTTAGTGCCTTCAGGCCCTGCGCTAGGCATTTTCCGTCTCCGTATGTCCATTAGAGAGGTCTGATACATGCCCCAGCATGCCTAGCTGGTTAGTGGCAAATCGAGAGTCAAACCCATTTCCCTTTAGACACGTCCCTGTGCTGCTCCAGCTTAGACCCTGCGACTGAAGGAGAAGCGGATGTGTAGTCAGAGAACCCACCCTTTGGAAGCTGTTTCAGTTGTCCTTGTCAGCTGGCAGACACCAGACTAGGACAGGAGTCAGAGGGGGCAGTTGCAGGGCCCAGGCCCCGAATGTGAATCGTGAGCCCCTGCTTCCTGGTCCAGGTGGGCCCTTGGCACCTTCAGCTGCAGCATCCCCCTTGCACCCTTAGCTCCGTGTCTAAATCAGCCTTGCACGCCCTGCTTTTCATGCCAGCATTTGGTGTGGAATCCCTTTCCCTGCACTGCCTGGGCTGGACCCACCCACGGCACACAGGACTCACGTCCTGAGATCTGAGCCCTCAGATTTGTGGGTTTTTTTCCCCTCATTTCCTTCCTTAAAATCCACTCTTAGCTTTTACTTTTGTATTCAAACGCCCTTCCATTGCAGTTTGAGGAAGATGGGCTGACCTCCTGCCACCTGCTGGGGATGGAGGGAGAATTGGCTGGGGGTGGTGAGCTGAAACTTGCTCACCTGGCCGCCATCTGTCTCTGCAGGTGTCATGTGATTCTCCGAGGGAGCTGCTGCGTGAGTGGAAATGCTCTCAGTGGTGGAGAATGGACTGGACCCCCGGGCTGCCATCCCGGTAGGCAGCAAGGGAGGCTCAAGGGTGGGGAAGGGTGCACGGGACAGCCATTTCATTGATTTTTTTCACTTTGAGATGAACGAGGACTGTCCAGAAAGCGAGGCCTCGGGTTGAGAAAGTTATAACAGAAGAAGGCTCTGAGGACATCCTGCCCCTTCTAGAACATCTTATTGGTGATAAAATGGGAATTTACAAAAGATGATGGTGATTTAATATAGGCTACCTGAAGACCAAGGATTTCTCCAAAGAAGGCATACGTATGACCCATAAGTACATGAAGAGATGCCTAACATCATTAGACATTAGGCGAATGCATTCAAAATCCCAAGAGTCTTCTTCACACCCTCTGGGATGGCTAGAAGCAAAATGACATAATCCTAAGTGTTGGCCTTATAGAGACATTAGAACATTGCTGGCAGGAATGTCACATGGTGCAGCCAACATGGAAAACTGTTTGGCAGTTCCTGAAAAAGTTAAACCCAGACTTACACATGACCCAGCCGTTCTACCCCTAGGTCTGTATGCAAGAGAACTGAAAACTCACGTCCGCACAAACACTTGTGCGTGAAGGTTTGTAGCAGCATTATAGCCCAAAAGTGGGAACAACCCAAACATCTATTAATCGGTGAGTGGGTAAATAAAATG
>NW_023196460.1:0-216 GCF_002007445.2 Ailuropoda melanoleuca
GCCAGATTTCGAGCTGTACTACAAAGCTGTGATCACAAAGACAGCATGGTACTGGCACAAAAATAGACACAGAAACCAATGGAACAGAACAGAGAACCCAGAAATGGACCCTCGGCTCTTTAGGCAACTAATCTTTGATAAAGCAGGAAAAACTTCCGGTGGAAAAAAGACAGTCTCTTCAATAAATGGTGCTGGGAAAATTGGACAGCTACATGC
>NW_023196460.1:230-535 GCF_002007445.2 Ailuropoda melanoleuca
TGCAAAAGAATGAAACTTGACCACTCTCTCACACCATACACAAAGATAAACTCCAAATGGATGAAAGACCTGGATGTAAGACAGGAATCTATCAAAATTCTAGAGGAGAACATAGGCAGCAACCTCTATGACATTGGCCAGAGCAACATTTTCATGACACATCTCCAAAAGCAAGAGACACAAAAGACAAAATGAACTTGTTGGACTTCATCAAGATAAAAACTTCTGCACAGTCAAGGAAACAGTCAAAAAAAACTAAGAGGCAGCCCACAGAATGGGAGAATATATTTGCAAATGACACTACA
>NW_023196461.1:0-938 GCF_002007445.2 Ailuropoda melanoleuca
GGAGCAACATAAGCTCGGGAGACAGTTGCTCTGGATGAGGTAGGAGGACAGGCAGAGTCTGTCGGCGCCTTGGAGGCCGTGGTAAGAAGTTTGGGATTTATTATAAGTACAGCAAAATTCCACAAAGGAGTTTTAAGTAGGGGTGCATAAGTCACCCCTACTTAATCTCTTGGTAATCCCTCTAGTGGCCACATGGCAAATAATTTGGGTGGGGAAAGTCAGCAGTCTATAGGCAATACTCCAGAACAGTGCATTGCTTGGGGGTTTTCTGAAGATCCAAAGTCTTATTCTGTAGATCTAGCGTAGGGTCCAAGAATCTGCATTTCTTTCTTTCTTTCTTTCTTTCTTTCTTTCTTTCTTTCTTTCTTTCTTTCTTTCTTTCTTTCTTTCTCTCTCNTCTTTTTTAGATTCTTATTTTGTTTATTTATTTGAGAGAGAGAGAGGGAGCAGAGGGGAGAGGCAGACGGAGAGGAAGAGAAATCCTCAAGCTGACTGCACGCTGAGCCGTGGAACTTGATGCAGGGCTCAATCTCAGGACCCTGAGTTCTCAACCTGAGCCGAGATNATCTCAACCTGAGCAGAGATCAAGAGTTGGACACTTAACCGACTGAGCCGCATGTGCACCCCAGAATTTGAATTTCTAATAAGTGCCAGTGGATGCCACTGCTGCTGTTCTGCTTAACACATTTTGCTTAGTAAAGTGGTGATGGCAGCAACAGAAATTTTTCCATGAAGACCTCATTTTCCTGTTTATTAGGATAAAAGCAGCCAATTTTTTTTAATGGAATACCTTTTCAGCCAATTCTTTGAGTGATTTGATCCTTTCCATAGTTTTATTTCTTTAAGTGATTCCTTACATGATATCAGAGAAAGAGTAAAGACAAATTTCCTCTCTCATAGGCAACTGTTTTATCTTTTTGTGCTGAAATCACAAAGAA
>NW_023196462.1:0-717 GCF_002007445.2 Ailuropoda melanoleuca
GAAGCAGCCTCCATTAGAGAACACACCACTGTCCTTCACAGCTCCTCCCAGCCCTAAGAGACCCTATGATATCTAATCCCAAAACAAGCTCGGGGGCCAGTTCTGGTGTGGGAAACAAAGGCAGAAGAAAACTTAGTTTCCTTACTACTTGTGCCCACTGATAAGTCCTTGAAACAGGCAGAGTGACATTCCTCTAGGGGCTCAACTGTCTGGATGTCAAAAGTTGGCTAAGGGTGAAAGGGAACACTAGCCCGAACCCCAACCCCCCGCCCAGATCCTGTAGGTCTACTTTAACATATAAAAATTCCTTTGGAAACTTCCTTTATCTCTAAACCCCCAAGATATGTGTTGGTAATCACCCCCCAAGCATATGGCCCATCTGAAGGTTCTCATGATTAAGGTTTTATTAAGAAGGTAATAAATAACTTCTTCCCGAAAATAGCTAGCCCCCTAAAGGTCCTGGAAACCTTGTTCCAAAATTCGTTAGAGACTTACCCTATCCCTAACTTGTTCGCAACTTGAAAGTATATAATTTGCCACTCCTCAGGACCCCAGGGCAGCTCTTTACGCCTAGAGGTCCTGTCCCTGTGCTTTCATAAAACCACCTTTCTGCACCAAAGAGGTCTCAAGAATTCTTTCTTGGCCGTCGGATTAGAACCCTAATGTTCTTTCCTACCTCAGTTCCAACTCCCGGAACTTTCCCATCCTCCCACCTTG
>NW_023196463.1:0-731 GCF_002007445.2 Ailuropoda melanoleuca
GTCATGAACCAAGATGGCCTTAATGTTTGCATCAGCTTGACTGAACTTTAGACAATTTTCCTCTTGACTGTCGGACCCTAACTTCCCTTTTCTGAATACACTTACTTTTAAAAATTTGGAATTGTTGGGGCGCCTGGGTGGCTCAGTCATTAAGCGTCTGCCTTCAGCTTAGGTCCTGATCCCAGGGTCCTAGCATCGAGCCCCGCATGGGCTCCCTGCTCAGCGGGAAACCTGCTTCTCCCTCTCCCACTCCCCCTGCTTGTGTTCTCTCTTTTGCTGTGTCTCTCTCTGTCCAATAAATAAAATCTTAAAAAAAAATTGGAATTGTAAATTCTTTCTCTGCCCCTTTGGGATGCAGATTTTCTCCCAGTAACTTGATACTTGTACAACCCAGGGATATCTTTCTTAAGGACCTGGGAGCCATCCCTTTGAGACATAATCTTTGAGAAAGATAGGTCTCTGTGGGGAGTATGGGAGCCTAACTTTGATAAGAGCCAATTAGCAAACATGGATAGTCTTATTACATTGATCACCCCTCCCCTCTCCCAACATTGTNCCTAGTACTTTTCATATAGCTTGCCCTGGCACTTAAACTCTTTCCGCTTTTTGTTTCAGCAGAGTTGAGGTCAGTCTTTCTCCCTTATCGCAGTAGTCTTTATCCCTATTGCAATACTCTCGAATACAATCTCTTTGCCTATTCAACCATCTGGTACAATTTTTCTTTGAAATAG
>NW_023196464.1:0-633 GCF_002007445.2 Ailuropoda melanoleuca
GAGCACAAGCTGCAGAAGTGGCAAGCAGAGGGAGAAGCAGGCTCCCTGCTGAGCAATTAGCCAAGGCAGGACCGATCCTAGGATCACGACCTGAGCCAAAGGCAGACATCCAACTGACTGAGCCACTCAGGCGTCCCTAGATTCCTTTTTAATACAAAATCTTAATATGATGGTTTTCAATCCCTTAAATGTTTCCATACTTCATTTCAAGGCTTCCCAAGACTAAAGCTTCCCAGCTAACTGAAGTCTCCTGCCCACTAGGGAAGAATTTACTAACCCAATTAACCAAGGTTACTTGTGATTACAAGATTACAGCAATCTCAGCTAATCAGTAGACTTGAAGCTGCAGGCAAACAGAGCAATTCTTCTTACCACATCAATGACATACCAAATTCCTTTTTATACCACAATGTCAAGGGCCTCAGAACGTGAAGGGTTAGTCTTAAATAACAAATGCAAATAAATAAATGTCTGCTATAACTTCCATATAGCTGTNGTGAAGGTATACCAATTAATAATTTAAACACAAAGTCCTCAGGTGTAAGATTGTAGCATAACTTTTTTTTTTTTTCTAATCTAGTAAAATCTAATCCCTTCTGTTCAAAAGTCTCTATTATCGTTTGGGTTCTGTAA
>NW_023196465.1:0-248 GCF_002007445.2 Ailuropoda melanoleuca
GATCAGGGATACAGGTGAACTTGTCCTGATCATGGGCTTTGGCGTCAACAGCAGAAGTGGGGCGCCCTCACATACATGCCCCAATTCACCCAGGAGGAGGCGTTTAAAATGCTGCCCCAACTTGTGCATAGAAATGGGTGAGAAGGGGCCCCTGGGTGGCTCAGTCGTAAGCGTCTGCCTTCGGCTCAGGGCGTGATCCCGGAGTCCTGGGATCGAGCCCCACATCAGGCTCCTCCACTGGGAGCCTG
>NW_023196465.1:291-1322 GCF_002007445.2 Ailuropoda melanoleuca
TTCCCTCTCTCCCTGGCTGTCTCTCTCTCTCTGCCAAATAAATAAATAAAATCTTAAAAAAAAAAAGAAATGGGTGAGAAAAGCCTTTGGTTTAGTTATAAAAGTAAGTGTACTGGTAAGCAAGCAAAGGTACACATTGGGATTTTAAAAAGAAAACGTAAACAGAATTTCCTGTCCAACAGAGGAAGAGTCTCCCAATACCCGTGACGGTGACCCCTGGGCTTCGTTAGGCAGAAAAACTTGGCAATTTGGAAGTCAGATGATTCGGCAGATACAGAGTCAAGTAAAAATGCTAATTGGCACATCGGCATGTTTGGCGATAATTGTACTGGTACCAATTCAATGAACCACCAGTTAAATAAGTTTCTATACCAATTGTGTCTTCAAAAAGAATTTTCACATTCCAAATGTCAGAAAACAAGGAAAGAAGGTCCGTACATTGCTGCAGCGTCCATGGGAATTTCCGGAAAACCCTTCTATTTCGTCGTATTCTACTCGGTAGTGAATATGCAAATATATTATCATTTTCATTATTTAATTAACAGGGTTTTGTGATGCATTTTTAATTAAAATAAGGGTTCGTTTTCAGATGATTTTATTCATGTGTTTCATTACCACTAATGGAATCATAAAACAAATGTACTCGTTATACTCATGTTTGGCCATCTGATTGCAACACAGTAATTGAAAATGTGCCTTTGTGAGTGCTTTTTCTGGTCTGGGGCTATGTCACAGACACCATGTCTATGCTGTGAACCCAGAGCATCCCTTCCTCTATGCAGATACTGAAGACACAGGAAACATNATGCTGTGAACCCAGAGCATCCCTTCCTCTATGCAGATACTGAAGACACAGGAAACATAAGGGCAAGAAACTCTTCCAAACCACATGTTTAGTGTGGTTGTTGCTGTGTGCTGAATTTAAGGCTTTCCCCTGAGATGTAGATGGGAGGACAGGCGGACGGCAGGGACAGGAGTGTTCTGGTTATGCCACAGGTAGGATGGGGGCCATTCCGTGGGTCCCTGTTTGG
>NW_023196466.1:0-638 GCF_002007445.2 Ailuropoda melanoleuca
GTTTCATGAATGTCATTTATGAGCAACCACACGAATAAGACTATGTGTTTTTGTGAAGTGACACTTCATATTTAGACTTAAGAATAAAAACTCTCAGGTCCAAGGATATGGAACTTGTTAAACAAATCTAACGATTCTGTTAAAGTGTTAGGAATAAATTGGAAATATCATGGCTCAAAACGGTGGAAAGGGAGCAGGTTGGCCTGTCTCACCTGATCCATGACTCAGGGGCTGGATGTAGGAAAATGAAACTTACACTGATGGGAGGAAATGTGTGATGTGTACACGGATGGGCATTATACACTGGACCTTCCATAAAAGCTCTTTGACTCTTGGCCAAATGAAAGGTGCAAATTACGAAGCCCAAACCCTAGAAGTATATATTCATTCCTCCTGCTCTGGGGCTGACGGCTGCATAGGCCTGTTTCCCTCCTCAATGAAATGGGAGGTGTTAACTCCAGCCTACCTACTGCGCACTAGGACTGTTCCTCGGNGACTGTTCCTCGGCATCCCGTAACATTTTACATAAGGAAAAGCTGGCCAGAAATGAGAATGTGGACAGCCTCTCTGAAACAAAGCCTCTCTAAGTAAAAGGTCAGGAACAATACTGGGCGAGAGGCGGGGGGGTGGGGGCAGGG
>NW_023196467.1:0-584 GCF_002007445.2 Ailuropoda melanoleuca
GCCACTGCAGACTGCCTTCCTCACCTGGAAGGACAGACTTGCCAGCATCCCTCCTTCGGCCCCCCGCACCCTGCCCCGGGCCGTTTTGAGGATTAAAATGTGGTCATCCGCAGCGCACAGTGCCTGGCCGTTTGGAGCTCCTGTGGAGTTTCCGTGGGGCTTCCGTGGGGCGCCCGAGGGGCCCCGGTGCCTGGCACAGACCCTGCCCACAGCGGGTGTTNAGGTGTTCGGTACCTGTCTGCCGGAAGGATGGCAAGGTCTGGAGATGCCCACGGGATATAGTCACTGTCTCCGTGAGTGGCCAGGCCAGTCTGTCCCAGTCCTTCCTGGCCTGAGCCTGCCCCTTCATAAACAGATGAGAACCAGGACAGGCCCCCCGCCCCCCAGCATGGCAGAGCTGGCCGGAGGGGGGTCGAATGGAAGCCCGCTCTCCAGAGCCGGGCCCTGTTCCTAAGAACCGGCAGTGCCTCCGAGCTTTCCGACGGTTGGGAGGCCTTGCCCTCTTCTGCAGCCGGATGGGTCCTCCGGATAGAGGCTCCGAAAACACCTCTTTCCTTCGCGAAGGCCCGGCGTTGCCCCCGGAG
>NW_023196468.1:0-2418 GCF_002007445.2 Ailuropoda melanoleuca
TGCAGTTTGCTTTTGGTTTTATGGTTAAGAACCCACCAATCTCTAGGGCCTGAAGATCTTCTGCTGTGCTTTCTTTGAAAAAGTTTTGTACTGTTAAGATTTAATTTGAATCAAAGCTGTCATAAATCATGTTCACATTTATATAAGGGGAGAAGTTGAGGTGTAGGCATTTTTGTTTGGTTTCTGTGCCAATGGATATCCAATGGCTCTGACACATTTTGTTGAAAATAGTATCCTTCTCACTAAGTGTATTATTCACCTTTGTAAAAAATCCATGAGTCATAGTGGCATAGGTCTAGTTCGGGATCCTTTCTTCTCCTCTATTGATCATTTCTTCCACCAACACCACATATTCACATGGAATATAGTGATTCCTCCTATTTCATTCCTTTTCTTTTTTTTTATTTTTTTAATTTAAATTGAAGTTAGTTAATGCATAATGTATTATTACTGTCAGGGGTAGCACTTAATGATTCCTCAGCTGCACATTACACACATTGTGTATACATATTTCTTTTTTAATTTAATTTAATTTAATTAATTTAATTTAATTTAATTTTTTTGTAAAGTTCAATGATTCATTAGGTGCGTATAACACCCAGTGCACCATGCAATACGTGCCCTCCTTACTACCCATATTTCTTTATCCATCATCTCTCGATCATCACCTGCATATTTTGGCAACTGTGGACATTGTGGCTATAAACATTGGGGTGTAGCTGTCCAGTGAAATAATTAGATTTGTGTACTTTGGATACATATCATGTAGCGCAACTGCAGGTTGTAAGGTAGTTCTATTTTTAACTTTTTGAGGAACTTCTATACTGTATTCCAGAGTGGCTGCACCAGTTTTAATTCCCACCAATAAGACAAGAGAGTTCCCCTTTCTCCGCATCAACACCGACATCTGTTGTTTCCTGACTTGTTAATTTTAGCCATTCTAATGGGTTTGAGGTGGTATCTCACTGTGGTTTTGATTTGGATTTCCCTCATGATAATTGATGTGAAACATTTTTTCATGTGTCTGATAGCCATTCTATCACTTCCCTGGAAAAAGATCTGTTCATGTCTTCTCCCCATTTCTTGACTGGATGATTTGGGGTTTTTTTGTGTGTTGAGTTTGATAAGCTCTTTATTGATTTTTGGATTCGAGTCCATTATCTGATAATCATTTGCAGATACCTTCTCCCATTCTATGGGTTGCCTTTTAGTAATGTTGACTGTTTCCTTGGCTGTGCAAAAGCTTTTTATCCCGATGAAATTACAATAGGTCATTTTTGGTTTTGTTTCCCTCTCTTTTGGAGACACTGTCTAGCAAGATGTTCTTGTGGGTGAGTCCAAAATGATTGTTGCCTGTGTTCTCCTCTAGGATTTAGATGGATTCCTGTCTCACATTTAGGTCTTTTATCCATTTTCATTTTATCTCTGTGTATGGTGTATATCAGTCCAGTTTCATTCTTCTGCATGTGGCTGTTCAGTTTTCCCAACATCACTTATTAAAGAGACTGTCTTTTTTCCATTCAATATTCTTTCCTGCTTTGTTGAACATTAGTTGAGCATCGAATTTAGTGTACATTTCTGGGTTTTCTGTTCTGTTTCATGGATCGATGTGTCTGTTTTTGTGTGAGTGATTATACCTTTGCAATGCAGCTTGAAGACCGGAATTGTGATGGCTCTAGTTTGGTTTTCTTTTTCAACATTACTCTGGTTATTTGGGGTCTTTTCTAGTTCCATACAAGTTTATGAATATTGCTTCCAGGTCTGTGATACCTGCTGATGGTATTTTGATGGGGATTGCATTGAATGTCTGGAATGCTTTGGGTAATATAGACATTTTAATAATATTTCTTCTTCCAATCCATGAGCATGGAAAGGTTTTCCATCTCTTTGTGTCTTCCTCAATTTCTTTCATAAGTGTTCCATAGTTTTCAGAGTACATCCCTTGAACGCTTCAGTTAGATGTATGCCTCAGTATCTTATACTTTTTGGAATAATTGTAAATGGGATTGATTCCTTGAAATCTCCTGATGCTGCTTCATTGTTAGTGTATAGAAATGCAACTGAATTCTGTACATTGATTTTATAACCTTTGACTTTGTGGGATTCTTGTATCATTTCTAGCAAATTTTGGTGGAGTCTTTCAGTATTCTACACACAGTATAATGTCATCTGGAAAGAGTGAAAGTTTATTTTCTCCTTTGCTGTTTCAGATGCCTTTTTTTTCTTTTTTTTTCTTTTTTTNTCTTTTTTTCTTTTCTTTTTTTGTCTGCTGTGGCTAGGACTTTCCGTACAATGTCCAACGACAGTGGTGAGAGTAGACATCCCTGTCATGTCCTGACCTTATGGAAAAGGTCTAATCTTTTCCCCACTGAGGACAATATTCACTCATGGCCTTTCATATGTGGCTTTCATATGTGG
>NW_023196469.1:0-595 GCF_002007445.2 Ailuropoda melanoleuca
TACTACTTCAACTTGGAGGTCGTCTGGAGTGGAGCCCCTTTCTGGATGGGCAGCCTGTTCATCCTCTCCGGCACCTTCTCTGTGGTGGGCGAGAGACGTGGCGGCAAGTGGGTCCACCTGGCCACGGTCCTCAACCTGGCCAGTGTCGTGGCGGGCTCGGTGGCCCTGGCGCTGGGCGTGGCAATGATCCCGTCCTTGAGCTACAAGCCCTACTTCATTGAGGACGTCTGCAAGCCCCGTTGGAGGGAGCAGCAGCGGTACCCCTTATGGCGGGCAACCCCCCCGCCTACCCCCCCGGACGATCAAGACCAAGAGCGGCAGCAGCAGTGCCAGGACCTTCTCTGGGTGTTCCTGTGCATGACCAACGGGCTCCGGATCCTCCTGCTCCTCTTCTCCATCGCTGCCCTCTGCATCGCCCTCTTCTGCCTGGCGTATGGCCTCCGCGTCCTGTGCTCCTGCTGGGCTGGCTGGCAGGACTACGTGGCGCTGGGGGACACGGAAGGTCCTGCTCCTTTGGAAGAGCCCAGCAAAGAGGAGAACCCTGCCTGAGGAAAGGGCCCCTCCAGTCCCGGGCTCTCCCCTGGCCTGCCACGAC
>NW_023196469.1:766-1192 GCF_002007445.2 Ailuropoda melanoleuca
CGGACGATCAAGACCAAGAGCGGCAGCAGCAGTGCCAGGACCTTCTCTGGGTGTTCCTGTGCATGACCAACGGGCTCCGGATCCTCCTGCTCCTCTTCTCCATCGCTGCCCTCTGCATCGCCCTCTTCTGCCTGGCGTATGGCCTCCGCGTCCTGTGCTCCTGCTGGGCTGGCTGGCAGGACTACGTGGCGCTGGGGGACACGGAAGGTCCTGCTCCTTTGGAAGAGCCCAGCAAAGAGGAGAACCCTGCCTGAGGAAAGGGCCCCTCCAGTCCCGGGCTCTCCCCTGGCCTGCCACGACTTCCATGGGATGGAAGGAGAGTGGGTGACACCCTCATGTGGCCCCCGCACTTCTCTGCAGCTGCTCCTGAATGAAAGATGCTTGATTAGTGAGCATTGCCTCTACCCAGAGCAAATCCTTCTTTGC
>NW_023196470.1:0-80 GCF_002007445.2 Ailuropoda melanoleuca
CAACAACAAAGTCATGAGATAGGCAAAAAGTGTTACCCATACACCAGAAAATTAGCAGACAACACAAACTGTCTGTGAGA
>NW_023196470.1:2501-54467 GCF_002007445.2 Ailuropoda melanoleuca
CACCCCCCTCCCCCCCCCTCTGAAGCCCTCAGTTTGTCTCTCAGAGCCCATAGTCTCTCATGCTCCATTCTATCTTTATTATAGTCTATAAATCTGAAACTGTTCGAAAAATTTAAAAAAATTTACAGAAAAGTCTTTGAGGTAAAGTTCTTGTTTATCAGAATAAAGCCAGAGAACATGTGGGGAAAAACAATAGCCAGTTTTCTGCTTCCAATGATACTAATTGATTCAAATAATTATTGTCATTGGATACTAAAACTAAACATTAGGGAACAAGAAATTCACATGGTGTCAATGTACCACCCTACAGATTAGATTTTAATAGCAAGGAAATAAGTTATCTTTATCATAGAAAGAGCTGATGGTACCACCTTAATGAAGTAATCAACGAATAGCATCAGTTAACAAGACAAACTACTGTGATAGGCCTCATGATAGGAAAAGAAAAACAGCACACCTGTGATTGCTGAATTATTTCATTTTAATCTAATCATGAGGAAACAGCACAAAAATAGAGATGGATATTTTACATGATCTCTGATACAAATATTTAAGAATTTTAAATGTCATGAAAAGAAAAAAAAGCAACAATTTCTTCTAGATTACAGGAGATTAAAGAATGATAATAAAGCAAATAGTGGCCTTTAATTGAATTCTTGATGAAAAAATAAATTGCTAAGAAGGAAAATTTGGTGAAAACTGGGAAACGTTTGGGGTAATAATGATATGACAGGAGTGCCTGGGTGGCTCAGTCAGTTAAGTGTCTGCCTTCAGCTCAGGTCGTGATCCTGGGGTCCTGGAATCAAGCCCAAGTGAATCTAGGGCTCCCTGCTCAGTGGGGAGCCTCCTTATCCCTCTCCTTCTGTCCTCCCCTCAACCCCAACCAGCTCCTTCTCACTGTCTCTCTCTTGCTCTGTCTCTCAAATAAATAAATAAAATCTTTAAAAGAGTGATATGGCAATGTAGGAAATGTCTTTGTTCTTTTGAGACATATGTTGAAGAATTTATGGGTAAATTAGCATAATCTCATGTATACCCATATACACATACACATGCATGTATTAAATATTTATATATTCACATTTGCAGATGGATTATTGGGCAAATGTTGTGAAATGTTAATCTTGATTTAAAAAAAAATTCATGGGTATTTTTTCAACTTTTCTGTACGTTTGAAATTTTTCAAAATAAATCTGGAGGAAAATGTCACTGATTCACATTTTTCTTGACCCTCTGCCCTGTTTCTCTGCCCACTTCCCAGCTTAGTTTCTTGAAAGCTTTCCTCTCTTGCCACTTTCACTTCTCTTAAGTTGTGTATAATATGACTTAGTGGTTAGGAGCATGGATTTTGGTTTTGATCCATAGAATTTATTCCTGAGCTCCACCCTAATATTTCTGTGGACAAATTATGAAACCATTTTGTCCCCATTTTTTCAGTGGGGTATTGGAAATTAAAATATAGAAATAAAGTAAAAAATAAAATAGATGTGCTGAATAGTTAAATGGATACTGATGAAAAGTTATTTCTAAGCTTAAAGGGTGTCTGGAATTAATTTAAAATAAAGCAGAAAATGAGAGATGAGGCAAGAGACATGAATGTATCAGTTAATATTTATTCTGTTGCAACAAAAGCAGTTTTTGCAAACAAGTTTAACAGTAAGAAGATCTATTAGATTTTAAAATGAGAAGGGATGATTAATTCCGGGGACACTGGGTCTGTTTCTCAGCAATTCCATCAACTATGCCCTCCCTTGTGTGTGGACTTCATCTCCAGGCTGGTTTCTCTTTTGATGGCAAAATGGTTGTAGACTGTGCCAGATTTCATATCCACACAGCATGACGTTCAGAGGAAGAAAGACTACCTTTTTTGTGGCTCTCTTTTAAAATAAAAGAAACATATAACCCAGACATGTCCACAAAACTACCTCTTTTGTCTCATTGGCCCCAAATAAGTCACAGACTCTTCCCTTAACAGACCTGTAGGCTTCAGTGTTGCTAAGGGTTGGAAGTGAGTGGTGCAGAAATACATAAAAAGAATTTGTGTGTCCCCCGGAAAAGGGAAAGGGATCAATGCATGTGAATCTGACAATTAAAAATATCCCATAAAATAGAGAGTGGATACAAAAGAACAGCATTCATCGAATCCGGTATCTGGACTCCTTTATGCTCTTAAAAAAAGTGTTTAGGACCCTGTAGAGCTTTGTGTCTGTGGGTGATATCTAACAGTATTTGCAATATTAGAAATTAAAACCAAGAAATTAAAAATATTCTTGATTTGTTTAAAAATAACAAACGTTTATATATTAAGTTAATTACATAAAATATATTAAAGGAAATGGCTAGTGAATGGCCAAATGTGTCAAATACCTTTTTCGATATTTATCAAGGATAAATTTTTAAGTATTTGTGATAGGAAATTGGTTATAACTAGGTTGTTACTCATGGGAAGAAGATAGACCTTCATTTTATTATCCAGTAGTTACAGTTTACTATTTTTTCTTTAAAATATTGCTTATATCTGTGCACTCCTTTCCTTTTATCCTCCAGTTTCAATTCTCATCATCTAATATATGAATTAGTGAAGTTAGCCTCATTGCTTCTAGCTTCATTCCAATCAATTGCCAGATTAGTTTTCTGAAAAATACAATTGCATTACCTGGTTCTAGGAAGAATTTGGTTCTGATTCCCCTGATATAAATTCAGATTCCTTAGGGTGAGATTTAAGATTCTCAGTAACCTGATCCCCTTCCACCCTTATTTCCCATATTTGGCAACAGCTCTTAACAACAGTTTTGTCAGCTTTTTGACTCTGTCCAAGTTTCATCCCCCCTCTCCCCCGCTGTTCCCAGTGTCCCAATTATTTCCATACACATTGACTGTGGTCATACTCACTCCTTTTTTCCTCCAAACATAACTCTTTTAAAAATCATTTTTAAGGCACATCTTACTTCTGATGCTGTGTAAGGACTAAATACCCCAAGTGACAAGTATCTCCCTTTCCTGAACTCCCAAGCAGCATTGATACAAATCTAGCTCAATCTGAATCACCTGGATGAACTTGAGCAAGCTACTCGATGTTTCAAAATATGAGGTTTTTACTGAGAAAAAGCATGAAAATTCATGTCTGACCAGGTGGTAGATAATATATATGAAAGATCTAGGTTTGTGGCTGACAGATAACATATTCTCAGTAAATTATTTTTTTCTTTCATGTTTGCATATGTAAGTGATCAATAAAGACTTTTGTTTAGGTATTTAGAATTTTCACTATTTTGTGCCTCATTTATGCTTTACAGCATCTCCAAATTCTTGTTAACACTGTGAATATATAATTTACATTGGAATCATTACAAGTTGGTGGAATTCCTAGTAACACACAAGATAAGTAATATCAGAGGGAAAAGCCCCTTCAATTAGTTTAATGTATTCAGGATTACACTGCATTTTTGATGGACACCCTAATCAAACTACATAAAAATACCCAAATCCATATGGGTATCCAATCCACAAATACCATCTATTTCAACTACTGATTGATAAATCACCAGTATACAGATACCGTATTTCAGAGAACTTGAGAGTAAAATTAACTAACACTAAAAATGAAAATAGTCTTTTTTTATTATACATTTTTATTAGTATTTTTTTCTTGTTCTTAATATTTTTTAATTGTGGTAAAAGATATATACCAAAATTTCCCCTTTTAAGGATGAAAATATTCTTGATTTGAAAATAGATATTCTGTGTTAATATTCAAATACCTTCTCTTGCATAAACTCAAAGAAAATTAAGAATCAAATATATTCAGTTTACTTCCAACAGATGGTGTTGTTTAAGAAGGGATTAATTCTTGAGAACCTGGAATGAGCCAGAGTTTGTAAGATTATGCTTTGGAATTGCAGAAATTTGTCGACAATAATAAATAGAGGTGATATTTATGCATACTGACTTCTATTCCTAGTATTTGTTGTATTTGCTGAAAATTATAACTCATTATCCTTTGAAACAATTAGTTAATAGTTGAGCTAATATCTTTGTGACACAGTTTGTGACCTCAAGAAAATTTATTTAGTTCATTCCTGCTGGGAGCTAGTAGCTTAGATTTTGGAATACATTGTAGCAGAATCTCTCCTTGCTGAATTTATTTATTTGATTCCTATACTATCATTTTTCAGTAATTGAATATTTTATGTATGAAGTAGTCATTTTCTACTTTCTCGATATTCCATGATTTTGGAGAACATTTTTTCAAATTTAGGTTAATTTTCCACAAGGGATGATATTTCTTTTAGAATGTTATAACATTTTCTTTATAATTTTTTTCATAGCATTTATTACTTCCTTATTTCTTAGACTATAAATAAAAGGGTTTAATAAAGGGATTACTAGAGAATAAAAAATAGCAACAGGTAAATCTTTATCCTCTTCTTTATCTGAATGTGGTCGAACGTACACAAAGAGAAGAGAACCATAGAATATTGAAACAGAGAGAAAGTGGGATGCACAAGTAGATAAGGCTTTGCCTCTTTCCCTCCTTGGATTTCATTTTGAAAATAGTCAAGAGAATGTAGAAGTAAGATATTAAGACACTGCTTATGGTGAAGGCTTGAATTGAGCCTGAAATGATAAATAATAACAGTTCATTGACATAAGGGTCAACACAGGAGAGTCTGTATAATGGAAGAACATCACAAAAAAAGTGATTAATTTGATTTGACCCACAGAAAGTTAACCTAAAGAGAAACCCTATATGAATCATGGAATGCAGGTTTCCAGCTATGTAGGCCCCTATGGTCATCTGAATGCAGAGTTTCTTTGACATCATGGTGTGGTACTGCAGTGGGCTGCATATGGCCACATAGCGATCATAGGCCATTGCTGCCAAAAGAAAGCAGTCTGTAGTTTCAGCAAAGCAGAAAAAATAAAATTGTGCCATGCATTCAAAAAGGGAAATGCTTCTGTCCTTAGAAAAGAAGTTCTCTAACATCTTTGGTGTAATGGCACAGGAACAACAGGAATCCATTAGAGCCAGGTTGCCCAGAAAGATGTACATTGGTGTGTGAAGACGACGCTCCATAAAAATCAATGCCACCAGGCCAAGATTCCCCACCATGGTGATCACATAGATAGTAAGAAACACCACAAACAGAAGGCTCTTCAACTCTGGGTGATCGGTAAATCCTATGAGGATAAATTCAGTTGTCAAGGAGTAGTTACCCTCAGTCATATCCACCTTCTCTGTTGAGATTGGAATTCTGGAGATATATGATTCTAATTAAGAGTATATAATTTTCCACCCAAATTTTTCTTTTACAACAAAGAGAAGAGCTTCTTTAGTCTTCCCTTACTATCTCTGGATACAGGCACAGAAACCACTAGGGAATATTCATTCCCCTAAAATGTCAGCTTTATAACCTCAACTCTGAAAATCATCATTCCCTTGAATATTTTTACAATTCCAAGACGAATGCTTACAGTGGAAAAGGTTTGCTTTATGCATTCATACATAAATAATATAAAAATCTAGAATAGCCATATTTGGTTCATTGTTGCTAAAAAATTGCAGTGTCAATTTTTGTATTAAAGATTCTTAAAATTGGGTCACCTCGTGTCTCAGCCGTTAAGTGTCTGCCTTTGGCTCAGGTCATGATCCCAGCGTTCTGGGATTGAGTCCCGCATTGGGCACCCTGCTCAGTGGGAAGCCTGCTTCTCCCTCTCCCACTCCCCCTGCTTGTGTTCCCTCTCTCGCTGCCTCTCTCTCTGTCAAATCAATAAATAAAATCTTAAAAAAAATCCTTAAAATAAATTTACAATCAATTTTAATATATACACAGTTTTTTAGCTGAGCAAAATGTTTTCATATACTGTCCCAGTGGAGTGAATCCTTGAAAACAGCATAGAACAGATATGTTAAATTTATATCTTAGGAATTGTATGAAGATCATGAAAGATAAGAATAGGACTCTCGTGTTTAAATAAAATTAGTTTGGATATCCAAAGAAATAAATTTCTATATATAATCACCTCTCTCATTCCTTTTCCTGTTATTAGATCCATTTCCGTAAAAACTTATTTTGTCCGTGTCATCATTCCTGTTGACTTTTGCCCAGATTTCTGTACCCTCTCCTTTATGTAAAGCATAATTTACATATAATTCTACTTAAGAAAGTTTTAACTAAATGCCCCAGACCACAGTGATTTTCATTTCCTGCATCCTCAAGCATATCCTATACCCAACACACTCTAGAGTTGCTTCTGTATAATCTATATGGCTTTTTTTCATATATGCATGTACAGTTTCTTGATTAGAATTGTAAACATTTGAGTTTAGCTATGACTTATACTTCTTATTAGAGTTGTTTAATGCTATAGAAAAAAAATGTATTGATTCCAGTCCTAGCTTCAAAGACCTGAGATAGGTGAACTTGTTGTCTGTATACTACCCTGATCCCATAGTGACCTCTTTGGTTTCTGCAAGCTGAGACTGCATATTTTGAAGACCCGCCTACAAAGGAGATTCTTCAAAAGTTATCATTAAAAAAATTATGTATTATTCTCTTATCTCAGTTGACCCATGTACTATTATTTTGTTTCCTAAGAAAATTATATAAATTTTTTGAAGTATATCACAGTAGTTTAAAAGCTAATAAAAAAAAGGTTGTCTGTATAATTTAGTTTGATAAGACTTAGAAAACTAAGAGAGAAACCTAAAATCTTAATATGATTTTTGAGATGGGGCACCAGTGTGGCTCAGATGGTTAAGCATTTCCCTTTGGCTCAGATTATGATCTCCAGGTCCTGGGATTGAGCCCCATGTCTGGCTCCCAGCTCAGTGGGGAGTCTGCTGTTTCTTCTCCTTCTGCCTCCTGGTGCTCTTTCTGTCTCTCTCAAATAAATAAATTTTTAAAATCTTAAAAAAATATGATTTTCAAGAACAAATTCTTTTTCCCTCAAATACTATTGTCTCTCACTACTTAGTGATCCATGAGGAGGATATAGTGAGCAATGTTCTAATTAAGTAAATTCTATGGTCAAAATAAGTTTATTTTTCCATAATCAAGACATCAAAATAAAGGCACAGGCTGAACCTTTTATTTTCTTGTTTTAAAATATTAAATATAAGCCATTTAATTATTTAGCTATGTTACAAGTAACTTTCAATGTACTTGCCTGAATTATTTAACAGAATTAAGCTGCATTCTTCACTGTATATTTTGAAAATTTGCCTTATAATCAGAAAAGGTCAGCATGAAATGAGTTTAAATCTAATGCTGATTTGCCGTAGCCTTCAGTTGTGAGAAGAGCTAGAAAGGTGAGAAGTTGAAATCTGAGAACAATGCTAAATAATTCAGATAAATACAAATTTATGGATGCGCATAATAAAAGTAAATATAAATTTGAATACTTCCTTTACCTGAATGTTCTTTGAGAAGAGGTTTGTAACATCACATTGCTTTTTTATTATGGTGTTAAAACTCATAGAATTTCAGGGTATAAATTTTGGTCTCAAAAACATTTGGGATTAAAAGAATGAAAATCTGGGAGACTACTAATAGGTCAGTGTCAGTGTTCCTTACAATTCAAAATTACACTTTTCCATCAAATGCTTATGGGACTTCCCTACAATGTCGTCAATGTATTTCTATGGGGAGAGTTAGTTCCCAAAACATATTAACTATGTGACATAATTAAAGGTGACCTGTGAGATGAGGTTAAAGTAAATGACCTTCACTAAAGTCACTTGCTGATTTTTATGTAACTGACATCATTTTTACAATTCTATTCATTATCCTGTGCATAAAATGTAAAATGAGCAGAAGAAGTCTCAGGTTGGTTTGGACAGTTATTGGAGAGATTAATATAGCTTATGAAAGATGATTGGCATTTAGAGAAGAGACCAAAAGGTGTGGTAGGGTTAGCTAGGCTCATCAACTCCTTCACTCTGAGTTGAATTTGTTCCCATGTATTGCCAAACCCTCCTGGAAACTTTGTTGTTACCATTGAGCCCCACCTACGATTTACTGAGTTGTTCTCTGTTCTTTTCTGTTCACCCCAATTCCTTTATCTTTCTTACCCTGTTTTCCCCCTTCACTCCACTAATCATATATACTGTATATTTAATAATATTTAATTTATCAAAAATACTATACATAGAGTATGTCTATAATCAGTCACTTGGTGTCCACTGGTACCATTAGCTATAGACATAAGAGGGAACGGATTTCTCAGTGATGTTCATTCCCTCTTTTCTAATGCCTTGAACAACGGTACTTTGTAGTGTTTAACAGATATTTGTTGAATGAATTAAAAAAAAAAAAGAAGATACTCCACTACCTAGGAATTTGCAATGGTCTCTTAGTTTTCAAACTAAATTCATTTTCCTTATTTTCATATTCCAGATGCTCCACAGTGAGCCTGTGTCTTATCTATCACTTTGCACTCTTCCTCTTGCCTCAGGGCACTTGTCCTTGTGCATCCCTTCACTGCCCCTCTGTGTAGTTTCTTCAGCTAATTCGCTTATAACGTTTCCTTCATCTAAAACTCCTTCTCTCTTTCCTTCCATCTCCATACTACTCATCCTTGAGTAATCACATCTCCTCCATAAGGACTTTCCTATATCCTTTAAATAGAATTGGTTTTTTTCTTTTCCTGATTTACATGATACTTAACTGCTTTTTTAATGCATTCACCACTGTATCAAGTGTGACTCATATGTGTCTTGACTGTAAAAGTCTCCACTAAATATTAAGTCACCAATCATGTCATACATCTTTTGAGCACCTGACAACAAACTGAGCTAGATCCTCAATACATGTCGCATTAATTGCTAAAATTTCCATTCTGTTTAACTTTTATCAAGTACTTTCAATATGCAGTGTTTTGAAAAAGACAATGGGGGGAGTGTGGGTGCACAGGATGTGAAAATCATGGGGATACATTCTTAGTTTTTATATACAGCTCCAGACAAGAAGCTCATCATCTAGTGGGGAGAAAGAAAGGCACTTACATTGATAACTAGTGTGCAATTTAGGCTGTAATACATAAAAGTAGAAACATGTTATATAAAAATATAATGAGGGAAGTGAACAGTGACCTGGAAGAAGAAAGATTTCTCCAGGGAAGTATAATTTCAGATAACTTTACAGGGTAAGCAGGATAATAATTGATGAAGAACATGAGGAAGAGCAGTAGACTGAGGAAACCATGTGTAAAAGCCTGGAGTCCTAAAAAAGCTAGACCAAATTTTAAAAAAAAGGACAATAAACTACAGTGGTTGAAGTTCACTCATACATGGTACAAGGAGACACAACAGGTAGTATAAAAAGAATGGGAAAATAGAGTGGGAATTTTCCTATTTGATTCCTTCCCATCTATTTTCTCTGCTTTGCCAATTCACTAAGACCCTTTGTCTCCAAAGCTACAACCAACTTTAGATGCCTACCTCAAAGATTATTTGATTATTTTCCTAACCAAGTGTAGTATTTGGTACTATGAAAGTCTTCTTTGGCTTCTTATGTTAATCCTCTCTGCTTCTGTCTTCTTGATTGCTCCATCTCAGTCTTAATGCTGGGTCATGTTTCTCGCTTTGCCCTTAAAGGTGCTTCTTTCTGATTATATCCTGGACCTCCCTCTTTTTTCATTCTAGAGTTTTCCCCCCATATTATCTCATCTAATCTTGTGTTTTCAACTATCTTTCATCTGCTCATGGCTTCACTAGAGGAGATATCTCATACCACTATTGTGCACATTCATATTAATAAGATCATTTGTAGTATGTTGTGTGTATATATATATATATTCTTACCTACACATTAGATAGATGTACCACTATACTAAAATATTATGTATTATAAAACATGTATTATAAAGCATGAAAAGGGAAATTAAAAAAATAGACTAAGGAAATGGGATTAAAATTTTTAACTTTATGCATTAACACTATTAAAACATTTACTCCTCACTAACACTATTATTAATTAAATAATAATCCTATTCAGAAAAAATGTGATATATGGCTTATTATTTCAATTGTAGTTTAGCACTATGATACAGCAATTCAAGCACTTGTTTGAATTTATTTCCAAACATCTCTTAATATTCTATAACGTTAGAAAGATACTACACACAGATAGATCAACACAAATGGGAGAAGAATGCAAGTTTTGAGTGTGTCTCAGAACAAGAAAGGGTTCTTCAGCAGGTCCATGCTGTCTCAGCAGGCCAATAGTAATATCTGAGTTAGAGTTTATGGAAATAAATTGGCTACAGAATATCCAATATTAGAACTTATGGAAAACTCTGAAAAGACAATCATATCATATACCTTTCTGGTTTTGGTTTCAGGGCAAGACTTTATTCTCTGCAGGAGAGAATTATAAACTATTCAAAAAAATAACTTCCTGCTGTGCTGTAAACCCTGCTAGAGGAAGAGCTCCTAACCTTGGGATATCACATGACCAAGAGGCCAGAATTGCCTTCTTGAGCTGGAATTTGTCAGACTAACAAGACTGAGCGGGCCCAGGAGTGATTCACTAGGCAATGAAAGCGGCACATCCCAGGATCTGGTTGAGCAGAGTCTGAGAATACAACAGGACCGAGACCTCTGTGTCATCTTCCACCATTGCACTGACCTGTTGCCCTCATCTCACATGTCTGACCTCAAAGGCCAGGTTGGTTCTTAGATAATCATCTTGGTACATTGAGGCAAGCCAAGATGTATTGCTGCTAAAGTCTAGCTCCACCCAGGGTGACTTTAAAAGGCAGCAATAAGGGGAAATCCTCTCTTAGAGTAGTGGGTTGATTACCTATATTCATTGTACAGAAAGAGAAGTGGTCCAAGGTGAGAATATATAGATTCATAGTTGAGGTGAACAGCTTGGATGTTGGTCAACAGTCTAGACAGAGATTAAAAGGTCAGTGACTAGAAATCTGAGGAAGAGGCATATGAATGGATCTACTGGAATAGATATGAAGTGTGGAGTTCTTCATATTACATGTAAAGGAATACCAGAGAGCATCTACCATCGAAAAAATAACTAAACAACCAAGTACACAGAATGACAGCCAGTTGAGTCATCCAGTTTTGTTCATCTGCCACCCCAGTACTGGCACAATGAGCACATGAATGAAGTGCTATAGTGGCTGGGATGGAGGCATCCATGTGCCTAATAGCATAGGTTCCAACTTTTCAAGGCTAATCCAGCTACTGTTCTTGCCAGGTTCTAATTTGCCCAAAACAGAGATCATTTTGGAGCCCCCAGTAAGACTGCATCCACTTGGTGGCACGTTTGCTGCTACAAAACTCTTCCTTTCTGAAAAGGGCAATAATTAATCTTGATTGGAATCGACATAATCCAGGTATGAGTTATCTTTCCAATCTGTAAGGGCTCAGGAAGAGTTCCTCTGTGAGGCTGGTACAATGGTGCATAATATTGTACTGGACTAAGAAATCTAGTTTGCAGTAAAGGAAGTCTGGTCTTAGGTAGTGATGGGTATATTGGTTCTATTTCACACCACCTGGAATCTGCTGGCTTAATGAGTTGATAAAATAGCCTTTGGAAGGTATAACTAAGATGTCAGCACTCTGTGCTCCAGGGTGCACTCTCCATTGGAAATTGGTGACCATTAGATTGTGCTGTGTCTTCAGAAGGTTGAATCTCTCACTCTTGGACTTGTCAAGTGATCTGCTTGGAGAATTTGCAATCTCGTTCCCACATTCCTGAGCTGTATGGATCTAGAGGTCCTGGTACTCAGAGGGGATATATTCTTGCCAGAGAATACAACAAGAATTCCATTATATAGCAAGGTCCAGCTGCCAGCCAGTCACTTTAGATTCCTTTTTCCAAGAGATCAACAATCAAGAAAAGTAGTCCACAAGGATTACGGGGGAAATTGACTGTTATCAGGAAAAGATAGGGCTGATTTTATGCAATGGGGGCAGGAAAAATTGTTTGGCATTCAGGTGGTCCCTAGGCATCTCTTCCTACTCTCTCGCTCAACGATAAACAGACAGATACATCCACTGGGGCTGTAAGGGCATTATGGTGAAAGGCTCAGATTCCCTGGGGATCTGATTCTTTATCACCTCACTATGTTAGTCACCTGGATCAGTAGAGGTATTAGGAAAATTGGAGGGAATCAAAAGGAGGGAGAAGATGGGCATTAATGTAGCCATGAGCCTATATGTAAACAGTGGGTACTGAAGGTGTCCATTAACCTTCATTGTGTAAGACTCTCCAATCAAGAAAAAGACCCAAATCATTGTGAGTCTTCCCTAGAAATTATTATAAAAAATAAATAGCTATGAACAGCATAAAAGTAATGGATCTATGGTTCACAGCCAAGATCCCTAGTAGTAAGAGTACCAGTAGCTGATAGTTCTCAACTGAATCCCTTATCAAGAAGTATGATTATCTGAAGATAATTGTCTTATGAAGGTCATATTCCTTCCTTGGAGACAGCCTACATTTAATGACTGTTCCATGGAAAGTATAAATTCCAGGCCTTAGGCATGGGAACTTCCAAGGGACATCCTAAATCCCCACTTCTCCACTAGATTGGCTAAAGTTTTTGTTGTGACTATATCAACTCATCCTTCTGCCCAATCTTACTTCCTTCATTCCATCAATAATTATTGTGCCTGAGAGCATTCTCCAACAAACTTTTTTTTTATTATGATATGTTAGTCACCATATAGTACATCATTAGTTTTTGATGTAGTGCTCCATGATTCATTGTTTGCGTGTAATACCCAGTGTTCCATGCAATATGTGCCCTCCTTAATACCCATCACTGGGCTACCCCATCCCCCACCCCCCTCCCCTCTAAAACCTCAGTTTGTTTCCCAGAGTCCATAGTCTCTCGTGGTTCATTTCCCCTTCTGTTTACCCCCCCTTCATTATTCCCTTCCTTCTCCTACCAGTCTCCCTTCTATTCCTTATGTTCCACAAATGAGTGAAACCATATGATAATTGTCTTTCTCTGCTTGACTTTTTTCACTTAGTATAATCTCCACCAGTCCCATTGATGCTCCAAGAAACTTCTGACATGCATATCTCCATCTCAGAGTTTTTTGTTTGATTTTTTGTTTGTCTTAATATCTCAAACAAGTTGCTACAGAAACAGAAGAAAATCTCAAGGTCATGATGGCCAGAAGACTATAGTCTTTGGAATGCATTTTTTGATACTAATTTTTAATTGGTTCATGAATGGAATAAAATGACCAACAGCAATGAGAACAGTCTGAAGCCACTGATATTATTCAGTGAGAGATGATAGAAGCATAATGTGTGAAAGTTAGTATAAATGGAAGAATTTGGGCACATGTCAGGTATATTGCAGAGAGAAAATTGACAGATCTTGTGAGAGGTCAGGTGTGAAAGAGAGAGATGGAAGATTATTGCTAATTTCTTCTTTGCCCAACTGGTTGGAAGATGCTCCATCAAGATGGAGAAGACCGGGGATATCCATATTTATAGGAAAATTAGAGTGGCTTTTTGGTCATGTTAAATTTGAGATGTCTTTGAAACATTCAAATAACCATGTCCTGCTTGTCAATTGGATACCTAAGTCTGGAGATTAGGGGAGATGTCGGAGCTGAAAATATGCATTACGGGTCATCTTCATATTGATGATATTAAAAACAATAAAAATAGGGACGCCTGGGTGGTTCAGTGGGTTAGGCATCTGTGTTCGGCTCAGGTCATGATCTCAGGGTCCTGGGATGGAGCCCCACCTCAGGCTCCATGCTCAGTGGAGAGCCTGCTTCTCCCCCTTCCTCTGTTTCTCCCCCTGCTTGTGCTGTCTCTCTCCCTCTGTCAAATAAATAAATAAATAAATAAATAAATAAATAAATAAATAATCTTTTAAAAAAAGCCATAAAAATAGATGAAGTCACATTAAAAGAAAGAATAAGAAGACTAGAATAAAGAATCTTGTGGCTAAACCTTATTGAATCCTATCATTTCAACTGTGGATAGAGGCAGAAGAGTCTTTCCAAATCCTGCTACTTATTACCGTTTAATTTAATTACTCTTAAAAAATATCTCTCTTCCCTACTGAAATATAAATACAGGGACCAGAGCTGTCCTATTTTTGTTGTCCAAACTAGGTGGACTAGAAATAGGCTTACCATTGTATGCACGTGCATGTGAGAGTATGAACAAAAAAGGAGGCATAAAAAATCAGTGAGATAAATAAACGCTTTTTTAAAAAGAGTTAAATAAACGCTTTTAGAATTATGGTTAGCCATAAAAAATCAAAGTTTAATTCTCACTTCACAACATTACGAAGTGAATGCCAGTTGAGTAAAAGTGCTATGTATAAAAATTTAAGATACAAAAAATAGAAAAATACAAATTATGTTTATAAAATTTCTCTGAATGAGATGGAACTTATACATTTAACACAATGGAAGAGATAAATGGTTAATCAGTTGACCTAGGACCACTCATTAAATAATTTTCTTTATTGTTTGATTTATGATGTGCTTGTTTTATATGGAAGTTTACTTTTGGATAATCTTTTTCCATTGATCTAGCTACTCATTCTTGATTTAAAACCAAATTGTTTTAACTGTTGAATTTCATCATGTATTTTAATATATAATACATCAATTCTGTGTTTATCGATTACTAGCTTTCTCAAAAAATTTTAGAATTATCTTACCAGGTTTTTAAAAAAGTCCTCCTTGGATTATCTGAGTAATTTATTCTGTAGATTATTTTTGGAAGAATAAACCAAATAAAGTTATATCCTCAATTCATGCCCTATACCAAATAAATTCCAGGAAGAATTAAGAGCCTAGTGCAAAAAATTTAACTATTAAGAAAATGAAAGATGAGGAAGATAAGGAGGAAAAAGAGGAGTAGGAGTTAGAAGAAAAAATAGTTAAGATTAGATGTCAGATGAAGAAAAATTCTAAACAAAGCATGAAAGAGATCACATAAGATAAAAATTAATAAATGTGAGTATATCAAATTATAAAATTTATCAATTGTAGTTAACATAAACATATGTTAAAATACTGTTAACGCAGAGATAAATTATTAGACATAAATAGTTACAACATTGTAATATCATTTGTCACAACAAATGATATTAATATAATTTGATTTTAATGATTTTAATATCAATAGTTACAACATTGTAATATCATTTGTAGTGAATGGTACAAATAAATGAGGAAATCCAAATAAGACTTAAAGGAAAAATGATCAGATAATTTGTAGAAATAAAAATGACCAATAAACACATAAAATATTAATACATTTTGCTGTTGCTCAAACATATAAAAAACACAACAGTAACTTCATTAATATGTTTTTAAATGCTTATTGAGTATTTACAATATACATTGCTGTTCTATATTCCATAATACATAATATGATTGATCCTTAATAAAAAAAGTAAAGAACCTTAACCATACTAGAGGTTAAAGTAGATCTTAATCTACTGTAGCCAACTTGTTATAATTCATTGTTAATTATTCTACAAAATGTGTGTGTGACTATGTGTGTGTTCCTTCTCATTCTCTTTTTTCCCATTCTTCGAGTCTTATCTAGATCAGACTTCATTATTTTAAATATAGATTATTGCTATTAGTTAGTTTGCATCTAGGCTCTCTCCCCCCAGACTAACTTACATGTGTCTCCCAGATCAGTTTTCTGAATGAAAATGATCATTTTATTTTCCTGCCAGGAAATCTTAAATATTTCAAACATTCTAATAGGATCAGATATAATGTCTTCCATTAACTAGACAAAATAAATCAAGGTGACTCTTCTACACATTTAATCATTTAAATTTGATGCTATGTTGATTTATTAAGGTTTGGAGCAACAGCCTGACACAATTCAGTGAGAGTAATAAGAGTTGGTAATGAAGGTTACCATTAGGTTTTCTCCTGATTTGCTCTGGTAATTGTGGAATTTGCAGTAAGATTTGCCTGACAATTTTGAAATTACATCCATATATATTTTAGCAGACACACTTTAATGATTTAGAGATTAATATTTTGTATAAAACAGTTTTTTCTTTGTCCCTTATGTATAAAACATTTTTATAAATGAAATCAGTTTTCCATAGAGGATGAAGTTTATTTAGGAATATTATAATTTTTCATAAGTTTTTTAAGAACACTTATCACCTCCTTATTTCTAAGACTATAAATAAAAGGGTTTAATAAAGGAATTACTATTGTATAGAAAATTGCCACTGGTATATCTTTTTCCCCTTCTTCAAATGGTCGAATATACATGAGAAGACAAATGTAGAATATTGAAACTGATAGAAAGTGGGATGCACAGGTAGAAAAAGCTTTACCTCTCCCTTCTTTGGATTTCATGTTGAAAATTGTGAAAAGGATGCAGATATAAGAGACCAAGACAATGGCAATGGTGAAGATTTGAATTGGCATTGAAAAAATATAGATCATTAGTTCATTGATATAAGGGTCAGTACAAGAGAGTCTATAGAGTGGAAGAATATCACAAAAGAAGTGGTCAATTTGATTAGACTTGCAGAAAGTTAACCTTAATAGAAGCCCTACATGGATCATGGAATGCAGGTTACTAGCTATGAAGGTCCCAATAGCCATCTTGATGCAGAGTTTCTTTGACATCTTGGTGTGGTACTGCAGTGGGCTGCATATGGCCACATAGCGATCATAGGCCATTGCTGCCAAAATAAAGCAGTCTGCAGTTTCAGCAAGGCAGAGAAAATAGAATTGTGCCATGCATTCATACAGGGAAATGCTTCTGTCCTTAGAAAAGAAGTTCTCTAACATTTTGGGGGTAATGGCACAGGAACAACAGGAATCCATGAAAGCCAGGTTGCCCAGAAAGATGTACATTGGTGTGTGAAGACGACGCTCCATAAAAATCAATGCCACCAGGCCAAGGTTCCCCACCATGGTGATAAGATAAATGGCAACGAACACCAAAAACAGAAGAATCTTCAGCACTGGATGATCTGTAAATCCTATGAGGATAAACTCTATTGTCAAAGATTGATTTTCTGTAGTCATTTCTGGCTTTTCAACTGAGATAGAAATTATAGAGAAATGAAATTCTAATTTAGAGTGTGTTTATTCTCCCCTCGAATTTTCCCATGTACAAAAAGAAAGAAGCTACTATTAAATCATCTTATGCTGTCACTACAAACTAGCACATGCACAGTAGGTCAAGTCTGTGAGAAGAAAAGTATCACAGATTGTGTACCCAGGGATCATCTAAAAATGACTGTGTGAATTCCCAGTACAGAAAGGTGTTTTTTGCATAAGTTATCGAATGTTAATGTACAAATGTCTGGTCAGTGTATCATTTGGCATTTCCAAAATTAGAAGACATTTTCTTATGGTGTCTTTTTCTCCAAGAAAAAAACCCACATTTTAGCTACTATCCCATGGGATTGATATAATGTTTAGAAATAAATTATTTTAGACATTTTAAATGTCTAAGTGTATTATTTTTAAAATTTCACAGAAGCACAGTGGGTTTTAAAAATGATTTCTCTAGCTTAGTATTCCTTCATGGAGAAGCTTACCAAGGGATACTTTAGTACTTATTCATCCTTTAAGATGGGGTAAAAATATAGATAGAACATTTAAAAAATTTCTTAGTAAGTTAATTTTGATACTGTTCTTATTTTTATTTTAATACATTCTAGATCCTACCCCCATAGAGGTATGATACACTCTCCCAATAAGTTATTACTCTTAAATATTCATTAATCCTAACACTTTGTAGTTGTAAGTGTCTTACATGCATGTCCAACATGAGATTTGGCTACCAAGTCTCCATTCAGAATGTTATTATAAATACCTACCTTGTATTCTTTTATACTTCTGTAGAAACTAATGTTCTCATTTTTGTGAATCACATGAAGAGTCTACATTTAGTATATGATTATTTGTGTTTATAAACTCATTATTTACTCCTAATCCACTACAGATTTATTAAAATTCAATGAGCACTAAATTTATATTTATTATAAGGTTAGCAACATAATATTACAAGAAACATGGGTTTTAAAGAATGCTAAAATTTCTTTTCTTTTCTTCCAAAAATTGTTAAATCTTTGGCTTCACCATTTTCAGTTAGACAATTTTGGAGGAGAGCCCGTAAGTTCTTCAAAATATATTGTTTTAAAAACACATTTTGGTTAGCCTTTTCTCTATTTCTTATCTTTCTCTACGTTGAATTTAATATAGTATTTTTTCTATTTGCTCACATAGTAAGGTAAGGTTTTCTGGAGTTTTATCACTAGAGGATTGTAATCAAATGAATAAAATAAGTTTGCCTTTTATATCTTAGGTCTATAACACTGTAAAAAATCTTTCAGAATTATACTGTTTTGGAAAAACAATAAAAATACTCAAAGACAACTTTTTATCATTATTTTCACAACACCTAGTTGTAAAGCAACTGAATAAATGTGTGGAATTTGGGCTGGTTTTCAATAATCATTATTTTATATAGAAGATACTGAATCAGGGTAATAATGAATGAAAATTAATTTCTCTCCCTTAATTTAAAATGTAAATTATTCAGCTGAATTATAAATCAATTTTATTCATCTCTCAGAATTATACTACAGAATCATTTATATCCTTACCTGTACATTTATTGATAAATAATGGTACTTTTGAATTCAGAATAGGTCAGAATGATCCATTGTACTGTGTCTTGTTATGGCTTTCCATAGTATCTTCAATTTAGAGACAAGCTGAAAAGTTATTAAGTAGATAAAATGCATCACCAATTAAAATGCTGAGCGTTTCAGGGAAATGTGTATTTCTGTATTATTAATATTTTAAATATATTAGAAATCAGTTCTCATATTTTTGAGTTCATTGACATCTTAAAGTAGCTGATTGGCCATGTGATATTTGTTATTAGAGAAATTAAGAATAAATATCTTGGTCTTTAAAACATTTGGGAATAAATTATGATGATCTAGGATACTCTACCAGTAGGTCAGTGACAATAATTATGTTAGCCTTATGGCAAAGTTAGTTTTCCATTGATTCTAGAGGGATTTCCTTGGTACTGGCATCTGGGTATTTCTGCAAAAACTCTTAACCTGAGAGATTTGGTCCCCAAAACACAGGTAAACCAAAAGGCATCAATTAAAGACGGATATCCTTTGGGATTCTGAAGTTAAATCAAGTGGCTGTTACTAAAGTTAGACTAAGTATCATGTAGATTTTTTTGCACAATCTCTTCCAATCTCTCTCTTTCTCACAAATCTTCTTTACTTGAAAACAATAGTGAAGAGAAAAAATTCATGTTGATCAATGATGGAAGAAGAGGGAGTTAAATTAAGATTGGGAGAGAGATTAGGATTTGTAGAAAAGAGGTAAAAATGTGAAATGATCCACCAGAGTTTCAGTCTTCTTCAGTCCCTTTGAAGAACCTGACCAAATCCTACAGATTCATTTTCTGAAGCAACTCTTACATTGTCTTGTTTCATTTCACTCTTACAGCATAGAGAACTTTTTAATTGGTTTTCTATAGAAATCTTTTTCTATTGTACATATGCTCTTATGGACTGGAAATGTTTTTAGCTCTTCATCACTACCCAAACCAAATTTTTGTACTTTATCTCAGTATTCCAAGTACTTCATAGATTGGGGTTTATAATACTTATGACTTTATTTTCTACCATTCACCTTTAAGAATCTAACTCCAGAGACATACCAATCACTTCTCAATTCATTGATGCACTAGAGCTACCTCCTAACTTAGAATATTTACTCACAATCTATTTCTTACCTAAAATGCCCTCTTTGACCTATTCCTCTATCCAAGTCTTATTCTGTCTTTATAGGAGATCTGATTCTTTCCATGAAGACATCCTTAACTTTTTTTTTAAGATTTTATTTATTTACTTGACAGAGAGACAGCCAGCGAGAGAGGGAACACAAGCAGGGGAGGTGGAAGAGGGAGAAGCAGGCTCCCAGTGGAGCAGGGAGCCCGATGCGGGGCTCGATCCCAGAACCCTGGGATTAGGCCCTGAGCCAAAGGCAGACGCTTAATGACTGAGCCACCCAGGCGCCCCCCCTCAACTTTCTAATCTGCAAAATGCTTAAATGTCTTTATAACACAAAGAGTTCTTAATCATGATTCCCTTGTATGTTTGTCCAGCTGTTCTTCATATGAAAGTCTTGTTTATTCTCAGGTGGATTTTCTTTTTGACTTTCCACACTATGCATCTCTTATAGTGCCAGATAATATAGGCCCTCAATCCTTATTAAAATGGTTGCAGAAATTTCAATTAAATTAAATTCAACAACTATAGAGTGATTATTATAATAAACAAGTCACTGAGTCAGCATTGATTAAAGAATAGCCCACAGTAGGGATAGGGTTGGGAAGGAAGCATCATAGATAAATAAGAATTAATCCTGCCCTCATGGAGCAGCCAGTTAAGAGAGTAAAATCACTTACACAAGTGTATATAGAGCAGCTCAGACTGAGTTAAATATGGAAAAAAAAAGAACTATAAGCAAGGTATACGGGAACACAAAGAAAAACATAACTTAGAAGACTAGGAGAAGACATTACAAAGAAATGACTTTGCCTATGATTCTTGAAGGATAAGTTAGGTTTCAATAAGCAGAAAATGTGTGGTAAGGTTTTATAGTCTGAAAGGAGAGCAGGATTAAAGGTAAAAACATGGGAGTTTCAAAGTATAAACATATTAAAGGAATGGAGAATAAGACAGGGCAAGCAACCAGAGCCTGGGTGCATGCTAGGATAGGAAGAGGAGTTAGGAGGACCAGGTTGTACCCGAGTCTACTTCTGCCCCCTCTATTTTGATGACACTGATCTCTCATCAAGATCAAACTCATTTCCTAATCACCAAATCCAAAGCACATTTGTCAATTATCTTAATTAACTAACTATATGATATGGAACTATTGACCACTTTCTGAAACTCATTGCCTCATCAGGCTTCTGTGATAACATTTTTTATTTCTACATCTCTTTTTTCCGCCCATGTTTTGTATTATATACTTATTTCCCCACAAATACATATTTGTTGTAAAGAGTGCATCTTTGGGTACATTTACAAAATGATGACACCCCGTTTTGAACACTGACAATTTTTAAAAGGATTTTCCCAATGTTTACCTAGTAAATTACCATATTACCTTGTAATCATCTGCTCTTGCAAACTGAGAATGTGCTTAATTTTTATTTAACCTTAAATCAAGCCTCACTAAACTTCTTTGGAATATTTTCATGTAGGTGATAAAATTCTGTTTACAAGTTTTTAAAAAATATATGCAGACATGAAAAATTTAATATGTTACTCACATAATTTTTGCCTAGAAAATCATATCAGGATATATGGAAACATCCCAAATATGTTTTCAAAATTCTATCTGTATTGCATGATTTCCTTTTGAAAAGAAATTGGCCTTTGCTTAGTTAAATATCACATTTATATCAAAAGACAAAATAAAGATGTTAATGAGTTCTAAAATATTTACTCTGAGAAACAAACTGAGGGCTTCAGAGGGGAGGGGGGTGGGGGAATGGGATAGGCTGGTGGTGGGTAGTAAGGACGGCATGTATTGCATGGTGCACTGGGTGTTATACGCAACTTATGAAGCATCGAACTTTGCATCAGAAACCAGGGATGTACTGTATGGTGACTAACATAATATAATAAAAATATTACAAAAAAATAAAAGTAAACAGAGTTGAAAAAAATAAAATATTTGTTGAATAGGGACTTATAAGAGAATGGAGCAGCAAATTTAGAACACCTGTCTTTTCTTAGTAGAAAAATATATAACTCCTAAAATCACCAACTCTTTTAAGTATTAACATGATGCTCAGTGAACATTTGTACTCTCATTTTAAGAGTTCATAAAGATCAAAAAGACAAGAAATAACAAGTATTTGTGAGGATGTAGAGAAGAAGGAACCCTTGTGTACTGTTATTAGATTCGACATTAGTGAGACCGTACAGGATTTGTCTTTCTCTGTCTGACTTATTTCACTTAGCATAATGCCCTCAAGGTCCATCTATGTTGTCAAAAATAGCGGGATTCTCTTCTTTTTTATGGCTGAATAATATTCCATTGTATGTATGTATGGATATGTCTGTGTATGTATATATGTGTATATGTGTACATATACATACCCACACACACCACATTTTTTTTCTTCTGTTGATGAACAAACACTTAGGTTCTTTTCATGTCTTGGCTATTGTGAGTAATGCTGAAATAAACATGGGGGTGAAGATATATTTTCAGGATAGTCAGTTCATTTTCTTTGGATATATACCCAGATATGGGATTGCTGGATCATATGGTAGTTCTATTTTTTAATTTTTAGAAAACTTTATACTGCTTTCCGTAGTGGCTATACCAATTTACATTCTCACAAACAGTTCACCAAGTTTCCTTTTCTCTACATCCTCACCAATAGTTCTTTCTTGTCCCCTGAAAATAATCATTCTGATAAGTGTGAGGTGATATCTAATTGTGGTTTTGATTTGCTTTTTCCTGATGATTAATAATGGTGAGCATCTTTTCATAGACCTGTTGGCTATTTATATGTTTTCTTTGGAAAAAAGTCTATTCAGGACCTCTGCCCATTTTCAATCAGATTATTATTAGTATTATTTTTGCTATTAAGTTATAGGGGTTCCTTATGTATTTTGGATATTAACTCCTTTTCAGATTATGGCTTGCAAATATTTTTCTTCTGTTCCATAGTTTCCCCTTTCATTTTGCTGTTGGTTTCTTTTTCTGTGCAGTAGTAATGTTTATTTTTGTTTTTGTTGCTTATACTTTTTGGCATTACATCCAAAATATATTGGCCAAGGCCACTATCAAGAATCTTTTTCCTATTTTTTTCTAGGCGTTTTATGGTTTCAGGTCTTACATTTAAGTCTTTAATCCACTTTGAGTCAGTTTTTGAGTTGTGAAGGTAGTGCTTAAATTTCATTCTTTTGCATGGGAGTATCCAGTTTTCTCAGCATTATTTATTGAAAAGGTCTCAGCTCTTTTTTCAAATATGAATTGACTGTTTATGTATGGTTTTACATCTGGGCTCTCAATTCTGTTTGATCTGAGCTCTCAATTGATTTATATATCTTATTTTATGCCAGTTCTATACTGTTTAGATTACTATAGATTTTTAGTATGAAATCAGGGAGCCTGATGATTCCAATTTTATTCTTCTTTCTCAAGATTACTTTCACTCTTGGATTATTTTGTGATTCAATACAAATTTTAGGATTCCTTTTTCTTTTTATGAAAAATGCCACTGGAATTTTTAAGAATTGTATTGTATCTATATATGACTTTGGGTACTATGGACATATTAACAATATTAAATTTTCCAATGCATGAACATGAGTTATTGTGACATTATTTGCATGTATTCCAGAAATGTCTGCTATTTGTCTGTTGATTCTTGTTATCCTGCAACTTTACTTAATTGTTGATTACTTCTAACTGTTTTGGTGGAGTTCTTAGAGTTTTCTACATATAAGATTATGTTATCTGCAAACAAGGACAATTTTACTTCCTCCTTTCCTATTTGAATGCCTTTAATGTTGTTTTTTTTTTAAACCTAATTACTGTGGCAAGGATTTCTGGTACTGTGTTGAATAGAAGTGTTTAGAGTGGCACCTTTGTGTTGTTCCTGATTTTTAGGGTACATTTCAGCTCTTCACTGTTGTATATGTTAACTATGAGCCTGTCGTATATGGCCTTTATTATGTTGAGATATGTTACTTAAATATTCAAAGTGTTGAGAGAGATTATCATGAAAGGATGTTGAATTTTGTCAAATTGAATGGTCATATGGTCCTTATCTTTCATTCTATTAATGTGGTATATCACATTTATTGATTTATATACATTGAACCACATCCTTGTATCCAAGGTATAAATCCCACTTGATCATGGTGTATATCCTTTTAATGAATCCTATTGAATTCATTTTGTTAGAATTTTGCTGTGTATTTTTGCATATATATTCATCAGGGATATTGTCTTGTAGTTTTGTTTTCTTCTAGTATTTTTATCTGACTTTGGTATCAAGGTAATGCTGGCCTTAAAAAATATGTTAAACACATTCCTTCCTTTTTTGGAAGAGTTTGAGAACTGACATTAATTCTTCATTAAATGTTTGGTGGAATTCACCAGTGAAACCACTTATTCTTGAGCTTTTCTTTATTGGGAGGTTTTTGATTACTGATTCAATCTTGTTATTGGTCTGTTCACATTTTTTGTTTTTTAATGATTCAGACTTGGTAGATTGTATGTTTCTAGGAATTTATCCATTGGTTTATGTTATCCAGTTGCTTCCTTATAATTGTTCCTCATAGTGTCTTAAATCCTTTGTGTATTTGTATTGTCAGACGTAATGTCTCCTCTTTCATTTATAACTTTATTTAAGTCATCTCTCTTTTTCTTGCTTAATAGAGCTAAAGGTTTTTTTGATCTTGTTTATCTTTCAAAAAACAAACTTAATTTTATTGATCTTTTCTATTGACTTTATTGTCTTTTATTTATTTCTGCTCTAATCTTTATTGTTTTCTTCCTCTTCCTAACTTTGGGATTAATTTTTCTTCTTTTTCTAATTTTTTGAAATTTAATGTTGAATAGTTTGAGGTTTTTTTTTTAAGTACACATTTGTCACTATAAACTTCCCTCTTAGAATTGTTTTTGCATTATACTGTAATTTTTGGCATTTGTATTTTTGTTCTTTAAAGAAGCTTTCTGATTTTTATTTTGATTTCTTCTTTGATCCATTGGTTGTTCAGTACTGTGTTGTTTGATTTCCACATAGTTTTGAATTTTTCAGTTTTATTAATTTTACTAATTTTTAGTTTCTTACCATTGTGGTTGGAAAAGATACAGAATATGATTCTAATATTCTTTAATGATTCCAGTATTCTTAAAATTGCCAAGGATTACTTTGTGGTCCAGCCTATGATCTATCATACAGAATGTATCATGCACTTGTGAAGCAGGTATATCCTGGTGCTACTAAATGGAATGTCCTGTATATAGCTCTTACATTCATTTTCTCTGTTGTGTTATTCAGGTCTGTTGTTTACTTATTATCGGTCTGGATGATCTATCCAGTGGTGAATGTGAGGTATTGGAGTTCCCTTCTATTTCATAATGGCTGTTTCTCCCTTCACTTCTGTTAATATTTGTTTTACATATTTATGTGCTCCAATGTTAGGTACATATATGTTTACAATTGTTGTATCCTCTTGAAGAATTGACGCCTTTATCACTATATAGTGACTTCCTTTGTCTCCTGTGACTGATTTTGACTGAAATTCTATCCTATCTGATATTGCTGTAGCCAGTTTGGTTATCATTTGTATGATTCTATGTGTGTTTTTAAAGCTAAAGTGAGTTTCTTATAGGTAGCATATTGTTGGATCTTGTTTTTTGTTTTGTTTTTATTCACTCAGCCACTCTCTTTTGATTGTAGAATTTAGTCCATTTAAATTTAAAGTAATTATTGATAAGTAAGGACTTACTATTGCCATTTTGTTAAATGTTTTCTGTTTTTGTTTTGTTTTGTTTTTAGTGCCTTTATTCCTTTCCCCCTTTCTTGCTGTCTTCTTATGTGATTTATTTTTTGTAGGGGTATGCTTTGATTCCTTTTTATCTTTTACTATAGGCTATTTTTGCTATTCCTACCATGAGGATTAAATAAACATTTTGTAGACCTGACAGTCTATTTTAAGATGATAAAACATATTTTCAAATGCATATGAGAGTACACTTTTCATTCTTTTGTTCCCACATTTTATGCTGTTGATATTACATTTTTCCTCTTTTTCTGTAGTGCATCTATTAAAAAATTATTTTGGCTCTAGTTATTTTTAATATTATTATTTTCTCACTTTTATACTAGAGACAAAAAGGATTTACACATCACCATTACAACATTAGGATATTAAAAATTTGGCTACACATTTATCTTTATAAGTGAGTATAAATTCTTCTATATTTTTCATGTTGTTTCTTCCTGTGCTTTCATTTTCTCCTGAACGACTCCCTTTAGCATTTCTTGTAAGGCAAGTCTAGTGGTGATGAAACCCCTTAGCTTTTGTTTGTCTGAGAATGTCTTTATTTCTCCTTCAGTTCTGAAGGGTAATTTTACCAGTTATGGCGTTCTTAGTTGGCAGGATTTTTTTCTTTCAGTATTCTGACTATATCATTATACCTCCTCCTGGTGTACAAAGTTTCTGCAGAGAGACTTGCTTATAGCCTCCTGGAGTTTCCTTAATAAGTCACAAGTCATTTTACTCTTACTGCTTTCAAAGTTATCTTATTGTTTATTACTTTCATGCTGTGATTTTACTGTGTCTCAGAGTAGACTTCTTTGGGTTGATCTTGCTTAGGGTCCCTTGAGTTTTTGTGCCTGGATATCCATATCTCCCAAGATTTGGGAAGATTTCAGCTATTATTTCTTTAAATAAGCTTTCGGCCCCTTTCTCTCTCTTCATGTTCTGGAACTCCAGTGAAATGTGTTTTCATTTATCTCATGATACACTATAATTAACATAGACTTTTTTCACTCGTTTTCATTCTTTTTTTCTTTTTGTTCCTTTAACTGGCTTATTTCATATAATCTATCTCTGATTGTGTTGATTCTTTCTTCTGAATGCTGAAGTCTGTTGTTAAAACTCTTTACTGAATTTTTCACTTCTGTCATTGTATTCTTCAGCACCAAAATTTGTTTGGTTATTTTTTATGTTTGTATTTTTTAAAATATTTTATTTATTCATTTGAGAGAGAGAACACGAGTGTGGGGGAAGCATAGGAAGAGGAACAAGCAGACTCCTCGCTGAGTGGGGAGGTGATGTGCGGCTTCATCCCAGGACCCTGAGATCATGACCTGAGGCAAAGTCAGACACTTACCTGAATAAGCCACCCGGGTGCCCCTATGGTTTCTATTTTTCTATTAAACTTATGATTTTGTTTGTGCATTGTTTCATTTCATTTACTAATCTGTTCTGTTGCATTTCTTTGAGTTTGTTCATTTCTTTGAATTCCTTGTTAGGCAAATTATACAGCTCTATTTCTTTGGAATCAGTTACGGGTTTAATTAGTCCTTTGGTGGTGGTATATTTGCATGATCCTTTATGATCAGTATGGCCTTGCATTAATGTTTGTTGATTTGAGGGAGAAAACACCTCTTCCAGTCGTTATTATGTTGACAGGTAAAGATTTCTTTTCCTTGTTGGTTCCCCATGTCAATAAGATTAACCACAGAATTGCAGTTGTGCTGAGTTGTAGCCATTATGAAGCTGTTGCTAGGTCGGCAGAGGGAACCATGATTGGCAGTCTTGTTACCAGTCTTTCAGGAGGTTGTGGATCCTGTGTAGTACCTGGGTGGATGGGATTGCCTTCTGTACCTTGTTCAGTGGAGTGGCACTGGGACAGTTATCTGCTTCAAGGTCTACAATTGGGTCCTCAGACAGTAGGCCTATTACCATTTATGCAGACATGTGTAGATCCCATTACACTCCCAGGAGGGCTCTGCCAGGTCACTGGATAGGTTCCTAGGTGGATCCCTGGACCATGGCTGAGAGGGGCTGGAAATGACTGAGCCATAGGAGTTGTTACATGTTCTATAACCAAGATTGAGATCTGCAGATCTGGTTCTAGATGCATGAATGGGCATATCTCCTGCCTGTTTCAGGGAAGACTGGACTACGCTGTGACTATGGCTGAGGAGGCTAGAGCTGAGTATAGGGCCTTTCAGTATCTCTGGAATTGCAGATGGAAAGATATCCTGCTGGGTCCCTGTGCTACCATGACTGTTCACAAACTGTAGCTAGAAAGGGCTGGAACTGAGTCTTCTAGGGCTCTTTTGCAATCTCTGGGAATGCAGACAGCAGTGTCTCCTGCTGGTTCCCTGGGCCAGCATTTCTGTGGGTAGATTGCAACTATGAGGGCTGAAGGTGAGTAAGGTCCCTTTAGGATCTTTGTGGGCGCAGCTGTGAGTGTCTCCTATCTTGTCCCTGTGCCAACAGAACTGTTTAGGGATTATGGCTTGGAGGTCAAAGTCAAGTATCAGATACTTTAAGGATCTCCAGGAGTGTAGACAGGAGTTTTCCCACTGGAACTCTGGACTTTCAGGATTTCTGGAAGACTGTGACTAGAAGTATGCAGGAGTTTAGGGCCCTTCCAGGATCTCTGGAGGTGTAGACAAGAGTGTCTCATTTGGGATTCTGTGCCAGTAGAAATATTCATGGACTATAACAGGGGGTGCACTGGGACTCAGGTTTAGGGTCCTCTCAGGATCTATAGTCACACAGAATCTTGTGAGCATATCTCCAGGGCCTTCTGGATCACAGCTGAGAGGAGCTGGAGACATTTCACTGACCACTTCAGGGTCCATAGCAGGAACAGAGGTCTGTGTGCCTATTACCTGATGCTCAGGTGATTGTGATGACTCATGGATCCCTTGGGTGAATGGTGCTGATAACAGAATTAAAGCAAAATAAGGCTGTAGTCAAGTCCTTAGAGGTATGGAACTGTTTCTGGGTCTGTAGCTGGGACCACAGTCAATGAGTCAGGTGTCTAGGTGCAAAACTGCTTTCTCAAAGCAGTTCTCCTAGGTTGTAGACTCCACCAGGGTTTCACAGTCACTTACCGAGATCTAAAGGCACTTTAGTCTGTGAATGGATGTGAAATTGTTGTTGAAGAGAAAACATGAGCAAGGGATGTCTTATTCAGCTATCTTGTTGATGTCCCATGGTGAATTTTTGAGAATGGAATTAATGAGAATGGGGAGTTTAAATAAGGCAGCTGAGAGAAAAGCAAAAAGCACTGGAGGTTATATTTTACAGCTTTATTGAGGTATAATGTATATGTAGTAAGCTCTATGTAAGAATATTATTTGATAAATTTTAGAAACTTATGCAGTTGTGACACTACCATCATCAAATTTTAGGACATTTTCATCACCTTAAAAGTTTTCAAATGCTTCTGTGCAGTCAGTTTCTGCCTCCAGAAATTGCTAGGCTCCAGCCAATTACTAATTTGTTATCAATCACTATCATTTTGCCTTTTCTAAAATTTTATAAAAATAGAAACATATATTTTATAGGCTCTTGTGTCTGGCTATTTTATTCAGTATAATCCTTTTGTGATTGATCCATATTATTGAATGTACCAGCAGCTTGTTGCTTTTTACTGCTAAATAAGACTATCTTTTATTAATCTTAATTTGTGATGCTAGAGCTTGACACCATGAACTCTTCTCCTTTGTCAGGTGGCATAGGGATAAGCTTTGTCAGTAGAGGGAGATGGAATGGTATTGCAGAAGGATGAGGCTTTTATATTTCCAGTGAGCTTCTTCTCTTCTTCCTCCAGTAATACAGCTAACAAGGGAATGCATGAGGTATACCCTGTGGCAGTCACTTTTCAGCACATTTTATTGCTGGAAACACCTAAATTGTAGTCTTTCTGGTTGAGAATCCTGGCCCATTGTTTCCTGTTTACTTGCTTCATCCAGCAGGTTTGGGATAAGCTCTGGCCCAAGTTAGTTAGTCCAGCAAATTACTTCATCATCCAGTGGGCTGCATTATACAACAAGGTCTTGATCTCAGCATTGGGGAGGAAGTCTTGCTTCCAAGTTTGTCCTTTCTTTAGAACTTTCCCTCAGCCACAGGCTATTTTTTTAGAGTTCTCTATTTATCCCTTCTTGTCTTCTGACTACTCCTTTGTCCCCTACCTGGACCTTACTGATCTGATTTATTTCTGGCAGTGATACCAGGAGATAGACTCCAAAAATGGGGTCTATGGAATAGATTTAATTCTTGGACTTGAGCATTGTGTGAAGATCTTTGGCACTGGGAAATGGGAAGCCAATAATTCATGGCAAGCATGTATGCCATCACCATTAAACAAGGTATAACCTGCAAGGTCAAGTGAAGCATATTCCTTGGGATCCCAAGTGGCTAGTTCACTAGAACAATATGGCAATAATAATGACTATAAAGACTGTGATGTCAGATGGATTCTGAGTGAGCTAGAGTGTTTACAGAAAGAAACAAGCATAAGCCCTTTAACTTTTTTTTTTTAAGATTTTTATTTATTTATTTGACAGAGATAGAGAGCCAGTGAGAGAGGGAACACAAGCAAGGGGAGTGGGAGAGGAAGAAGCAGGCTCCCAGTGGAGGAGCCTGATGTATGGCTTGATCCCAGAATGCCGGGATCACGCCCTGAGCCGAAGGCAGATGCTTAATGACTGAGCCACCCAGGCACCCCAACATAAGCCCTTTAACTCTTAACCCAAATCACAGTCTAATAAAAAATCAGCAAGATGGCAGAAGAGTAAGTTCTAGACCCTCTTTGCTCCCATGGACACAGATAAACTTCTGTTGTGAGAAATTAAGAAACTAGTTGAGAGCCTTCTGCATTTTTTGTGAGCACAAAACCAGCCACCTTGAAGACCATAGAAAATTTTGAGACAAACTCAACTGAACAATTGTATATCAACAAATTCAACAACCTAGAAAAAATGGATAGGTTCCTACAAACATACCGTCTTCCAAGACTGATTCATGAGAAATAAATCTGAATAAACCAATTACTAGTAAGAAGGTTGAATCAGTAATCAAAAAACTTCCAACAATCAAAAGTCCAGGACTAGACAGCTTCATTGGTGAATTCTACCAAACATTCAAAAAAGATGTAACATCTTTCCTTCTCAAACTCTTCTATGAAATTGAAGAGGAGGGAATGCTCCCAAAGTCATTTTATGAGGTGAGCATTACCCAGATACCAAAATCAGACAAAGATGCCACAAGAAAAGAAAATTACAGGCCAATATCCCTGACAACCATAGATATCAATATCCTCAACAAAATACAAGAAAACCAAATTTAGCAATACATTAAAAGGATCATACCATGATCAAGTGAAATTTATTCCAGGGATGTAAGGATGGTCCAATATCCACAATTAAACATGATATACCACGTTAACAAAATGAAGGATAAAAATCATATGAGCATCTCAATAGATGCAGAAATTTACTTAACAAAACACAACATCCATTTGTGGTAAAAACTCCACAAAGTGGGGATAGATGGACTGTACCTCAATATAATAAAGGCCATATATGACAAGTACATATCTAATGTCATACTAAATGTCAAAATGCTGAAAGCTTTTCCTTTAAGATTGAGCACAAGATAAGAAGGTCCATTCTTGACATTTTTTATTCAACATAGTATTGGAAGTCCTAGCCGGAACAATTAGGCAGAAAAAAAAATAAAAGCATCCAAATTGGAAAGAAAGAAAACTGTCACTTTTTATGAATGACATAATTTTATATGTTGAAAACCCTAAATGCTTCATCAAAAACTGTTAGAAGCGATAAATTCATTATAGTGGCTGAGTACAAAATCAATATACAAAAAATCTGTTGCATTTTTATACACTAACAACAAACTATCAAAAAGAAGAAATTAATAAAACAATCCCATTTATAATTGTACCAAAGAGAATAAAATAGCCAGGAAGAAATTTAAGGATATGAACGATCTAAGGAGTGAAAACTGTGAAACATTTATGAAAGAAATTGAAGAAGACACAAAGAAATGGTAAAATATTCCATGCTCATGAACTGGAAGAAATAATATTGTTAAAATGTCCATATTACCAAAAGCAATATACAGAGTCAATGTAATTTCTATTAAAATTCCAATGGCATTTTTCACAAAATTAGAATAATCTTAAAATTTGTGTGGAACCACATAAGACCTTGAATAGTTGAAGTAATCTTGAGAAAAAACAAAGCTGAAGGCATCATGCTCCCTGATTTCACACTATATTACAAAGCTACAGTAATGAAAACAGCATGGTATTGGCATAAAAACAGACACATAGATTTTCAGAAGCCCAGAAATAAACCTACAGATTTATGATCAATTAATTACAATGAAGGAGGCAACAGTATACAATAGGGAAAAGACAGTCTCTTCAGTAATGGTGTTGTGAAAACTGGGTAGCCACATACAAAAGAATAAAACTGGACCAGTATTTTACACCAAAGTTAATTCAAATGGAATTGAAGACTTGAATGTATGACCCGAAACCATAAAACTGCTGGAAGAAAACTTAGGTAGTAAGCTTGACATCAATCTAGATGATAATTTTTTGGATCTTCTTCCAAAGTCATTGGTAATAAAAGCAAAAATAAAGAAATGGGACCAACCTAAGAAGCTTCTGGAAAGTGAGGGAAACTGTCAAAAAAATAAAAAGACAACCTACTATACAGGGGAAGGTATTTGCAAATCACATATTTGATAAGGAGTTAATATTCAAAATATAATAAGAACTAATATAATTCCCTACCAAAAACCAATCTGATTAAAAACTGGTCAGAAGATCTGAATAGACATTTTTTTCTTTTCTTTTTTTTAAATAGACAATTTTCAAAGAAGACAATACAAATGGCCAATAGGCACATGAAAAGATGCCCAATATCACTAATATTCAGGGGAGCGTAAATCAGAACCACAATAAGATATTACCTCACACCTGTCAGAATGGCTATTATCAAAAGAATAAAAAATAAGTGTTGGTGAGGATGTAGAAAAAAGGAAACTCCTGTACACTATTGCCGGGAATATAAATTGGTGCAGCCACTATGGAAAACAGTATGAAGTTTCCTTGAAAAATTGAAAATAGAGCTCTTATATGATCCAGCAATTCCACTACTGGCTATCTATCCAAAGAAAACAAAAACATGAATTTAAAAAGATACATGACTCCTATGTTGATTGCAGCATTATTTACAATAGTCAAGACCCAGGATAAAGTAGCTTAAACATAAAAATATTTGGAGTACCTGGGTGGTTCATTCAGTTAAGCATTGGACTCTTGATTTTGGCTCAAGTCATGATCTCAGCATTGTGAGACGGAGCCCCATGTCACAGCACCCAGCGCCTAGCATGGGGCCTGCTTAAGATTCTCTAACTCTGCCCCTTCCACATACTCTCTCTCCCTCTCTCAAAAAAAAAAAAAATCAAAAGATTTGCAGGATACGTATTAGCAGAAACCTGGAGAACATGTGTGGGCATGAATTCTAAGGGTGTTGGACCACAGAGAATAGACAGATTAATAGAGTACTACTTGATTTATTTAACAGTTTTATAATAGAAAAGGGTGTAGGTAGCAAAACATCTGACTTGAACTTCCACAGTAGAGTCATATCCTCTTACTCATTTTCTAAACCTAAGTTGACTCACAGGCCTAGATTTAAGGGGTGGTTGGTCCTCTTGTGGAAGGATACCTGCAGCATTGCCATACAAGTATATGGCATTTAATGTCCTCCAATACTTCCCCCAAGGGACTGTGGCCACTTAACCAAAATGATTCCTCACTGGGAAAAAAAATTCCAACATTTTAGGGATTAGTAGACATTGGGTATGTATGAATTGATTTTAATGCCTGCAGACCAAAAGTGCCAGTGTGGCCCAACAATCAAAGGAGGTGCTTACAATTATGTATGTGATGATTGGTATTTTAGCTCAAATCTGACTCACAGTGGCCTGGTTGGCCTATATATCTACTCTTTGGTTATTTCCTTAGTTATTATATATATAATTGGAATAGACATGACAATTAGAAGAATCCCTATACTTTCTCTGTGATCCATGGGATAAGAACTATTATGGTATGAAGGACTAAGCAGTAGTTCCTGGAATATCTCTTACCAATGTAGTAAACCAGAAACAATTCCAAATCTGTGGAGCTATTACAAATTAGTGATACCATAAGTGACTTGAAAGCATCAGGTATGGTGATCCTTATCAGAGCCACCATTTTAATTCACCTGTTTTGCCTGTATAGGAATGAAATGGACCTTGGAAAATGATTGTGGTCTATTGTGAACTTAATCAAATGGTATCAATCACAGATAATATTCCAGACGTATTAACTTTAATGAATCAAATGAACATTGCTCTTGGCACTTGGTATGAGCTATTAATCTAGCTAATGCCTCTTCTACATTTCACTTTGTAAGGACCACAGAAGCCTTTCCTTTTACTTAGTAGGCTCAACCGTATACCTTTATATTCTTGTCTCAGAGCTATATCAGCTCTCCTTCTTTCTGCCACAATCTGGCCTGAAAAGACCTTGATCATTTTGACATTTCACAAAACATAATTCTGGTCCATTACATTCATAAATTTACGCTAACTATAACTAATGAACAGATAGTTTCGATTACTTCAGATGCCTTTGTAAAACATATGTGGACTAGAGGGTAGAAGATAAACCCCATAAAAATTTAAACCACTTACCATTGTGGTTTATGGAGTTCAATAATCTGAAGCTAAATGTGTCAAGAAGATATAACAATTGTAAATATATATGCACCCCATATCACAGCACCTAAATATATAAAGCAAATACTAACAGAACTAAAAGGAGAAATAACAATACAATAATCATTTGGGAGTTAATGCCTCACTCTCAACAATGGATAGTATAGTCCAGAAAAAGTAATAAGGAAACAATGGGTTAGCAACGCTATAGACCAAGTGGACCTGATGGCTATATATAGAACATTACATGCAACAGAATACACATTCTTCCCAGGTGCACATAGACCATTTTAGGATAGATTATCTATTAAGTCACAAAACATGTCTCAACAAATTCAAGAAGATAGAAATTATATCAAGTATCCTTTCCAACCACAATGGTACAAAACTAAAAATCAATAACAAGAGGAAAGTTGGAACATTCACAAATACATGGAAATTAAAATTAAATCAAATAAAAAATAAAAGAGAAGTAAAATCAAGACAAATAAAATGGAAACACACATTGAACAACTTAAGGGATGCAGCAAAAGCAGTTCTAAGATGTATATCGATGTAAATATATACATTAATAAAAAAGAAATCTCAGATAAAGTATCATCAACTTCAGAGAATTAGAAAAGAAGAACACACTAAACCCAAAATGAACAGAAAGGAGGAAATAGTAGTTTAGAGCAGAAATAAATAAAAATAGAAACTAAAATGACAACAGAAAAGACAAATGAAATTAAGAGCTGTTTTTGAAACACATACAAAATTGACAGATTTTAGCTAGATTAATCAAGAAAAGAGAGAGGACTAAAAACATATATAAACAAAGAGGGGGAATTACACTTGAATTTATGGAAATACAAAGGATCATAGAAGAAAAGTACTTAAGAATGATTTTAAGTTAGGAAATTGGATAACCAAAAACAAATGGATGTATTGCTTGGAGCACTGGGTGTTATATGCAAACAATGAATCATGGAACACTACATCAAAAATTAATGATGTACTGTACGGTGAATAACATATCATAATAAAAAAAACAACAAATGAATAAATTCCTAGAAACTTGTAACTAAAGTGAATCATGAAGAAATAGAAAATCTAAACAGAACAATAACTAGTAAGGAGATTGAATTATTAATAAAAAACCTACCAACAAAGCAAGGATTGGGTGGCTTCACTGGTAAATTCTACCAAACATTTAAGAATTAAAGCTAATCCTTCTCAAACTCTTCCAAAAAGTTAAAGAGGAAGGCACACTCCCAAACTCATTTTATAAGGCCAGATTACCCTGATACCAAACCACGTGAGAATGCTAAAAGAAAAGAAAACTATAGGCCAATATCCCTGAATAAAGATGAATATAGATGCTTAAATTCTCAACAAAAGGCTAACAAATCAAATTCAATAGCATATTAAAAGGATCATATACCATAATCAAGTGGATTTGTCCCTGAGTTGCAAGGATGGCTCAACATATACAAATCAATAGCACATTAATAGAATAAAGGACAAAAACTACACAATGACCTCAATAGATGCAGAAAAATCATTTGACAGAATTCAACAGTTCATGATAAAAACTCTTTAAAAAAATGGGTATAGAAGGAATATACCTCAGCCTATAAAAGCCATATATGACAAACACACAGCACAACACTCAATGGTAAAAGGTTGAAACCTATTCTTCTACGATTAGGAATAAGACAAGTGTACTCACACTAATAATTTTTATTTAGTATAGTACTGGAAGTCCTAGCCAGAGCAATTAGGCAAGAAAGAGAAATAAAAGACATCCAAATAGGAAAGGAAGAAGTAAGATTGTCTCCCTTTGCAAATGACATGATGTAATTATATAGAAAACCAAAAAACTGCTAGAACTAAAACTCAGTAAAGTCGCAGGATAAAAAATCGATATTACAAAAAACAGTGGTGTTTCTATATAGTCACAAGGAACATTTGAAAGAGAAATAAAGAAAACAATACCATTTACAATAGCACCAAAAACAGTAAGATACTTAGGAATAATTTAACCAGGAATGTGAAAGATCTATATACTGAAAATCATAAGACATCAATGATATAAACTGAAGACACAAATACATGAAAAGATATCCCATGTTCATTTATTGGAAGAATTAATATTGTTAAAATATCTTACGCTGTCTACAGCCATCTATAGGTTCAACGCAATCTCTATCAAAAATTTGTAAGCCCTATAAAATTTTAATGGCATTTTTTATTAAATAGAAAAAACAATCCAAAATTCATATAAAACCACAAAGGCCCTAAATACAAAGCAGTCTTGAGAAAGAAAAACAAAACTGGAGATATCACACTAGTTTTAAGGTATGCTACAAAACTGTAGAAACCAAAACAGTATGGTAATGGCATAAAAACAGTCATGTAGACCAACGGAATAGAATAAAGAGCCCAGAAATAAACCCAGACATGCATAGTCAAATTTTTGATAGGGAAGCCAAGAATACTCAATAGACAAAAGTTAGTCTCCAATAAATGGTGTTGGAAAAATTGGACATTCACAAACAAAAGAATGCAGTTGAACCCAGTCATACCACTCAGCAAAATTAACTCAAAATGGATTAAAGATTTAACTGTAAGACTTGAAACTGCAAAAGTCCTAGAAGAATACACAAAAAGAATTTTTTGGCATTGGTATTGGCAATGATTCTTTGGATGACAACAAAAGTACAAACAACTAAAGCAAAATAAGTGGGACTACATCAAACAGCTTCTGCTCAGCAAAAGAAATAATCAACAAAATTAAAGGCAAACTCTGGAATGGGAGAATATATTTGTAAACCATATGTCTGATGAGGTTAATATACAAAATACAGAAGGGACTTATGCAACTCAAAAGCAAAAAACAATCTGATTTAAAATGGGTAGAGGACTTGAGTTGACATGTTTCCCAAAGAAGATTTAGAAATAGGTACATGAAAAAGTATTCGACATCACTAGTCATCAGGGAAATGCAAATCAAAACCACAATGAGTTATTGCCTCATACCTATTAGAATGCTTATTATAGACAAGATGAGATAACAAGTATTGGTGAGAATGTGGAGAAAAGGGGAACCTTTGCTCATTATTGGTAGCAATGTAAATTGTCATAGCCACTATGGAAAATACTAAAGTCACTAAAGAAAATGTGACACACACCCACACACACATACACACAGGACTATCATTTAGGCTAAAAATAAAGGAACTCCTGCCATCTGCAACAACTTTTATGGATCTTGAAGACATTATGCTAAATGAAATAAGCCAGACAGAGAAAGATAAATACCATATGATCTCACCTATATGTGAAATCTAAAACAAAAGAAAACCTAACCTCATGCATAAAAAGAACAGATGAGTGGTTACCTGGGGAGGGGATTGGGCAAACTGGGTGAAGGGGGTCAAAAGGTACAAATAAAGGGGACTGAGTGTCTCAGTTGGTTAAGTGTCCGCCTTCCACTCAGGTCATGATCTCAGGATCCTGCAATGGAGCCCCACATCAGGCTCCCTGCTCAGTGGGGAATCTGCTTCTCCTTCTTCCTTCCTCTTCCCCTCTCCCTGGTTGTGTGCTCTTTCTCTCTCTCTCTCTTTTCCCCTCACTCTCTCCCTCTCTCAAATAAACAAATAAAATCTTTTTTTAAAAAAGGTACAAGTAAAAAGGTGTATTACTAGTTATAAAATGTACAAAGGGGGTCAAAGGTACAAAAAATATATATTTTCAGTTATAAAATGAATAAATCATGGAGATGTAATATTACAGTATAGTGATTGTAATTAAGACCTCAATGTGAGACAGGAATCCATCAAAATCCTAGAGGAGAGCATAGGCAGCAACCTCTATGACATCAGCCACAGCAACCTCTTTCTTAACACATCTCCAAAGGCAAGAGAAACGAAAGATAAAATGAACTTGTGGGACTTCATCAAGATAAAAAGCTTCCGCACAGCCAAGGAAACACTCAAAAAAACTAAGAGGCAGCCCACGGAATGGGAGAATATATTTGCAAATGATACTACAGGTTAAAGACTGGTATCCAAGATCTACAATGAACTTCTCAAACTCAATACATGAGAAACAAATAAACAAATGATAAAATGGTCAGAAGATATGAACAGACACTTTTCCAATGAAGATATACAAATGGCTAACAGGCACATGAAAAAATTTTCAAAATCATTAGCCATCAGGGAAATTCAAATCAAAACCATGCTAAGATACCACCTTATGCCAGTTAGAATGGCAAAAATTAACAAGGCAAGAAACAACAATTGTTGGAGAGGATGTGGAGAAAGGGGATCCCTCCTACATTGTTGGTGGGAATGCAAGTTGGTGCAGCCACTCTGGAAAACAGTGTGGAGGTCCCTTAAAAAGTGAAAAATTGAGCTACCCTATGATCCAGCCATTGAGCTACTGGGTATTTACCCCAAAGATACAGACATAGTTAAGAGAAAGCCCACATGCACCCCAATGTTCATAGCAGCATTGTTCACAATAGCTAAATCGTGGAAGGAGCCAAGATGCCCCTCAACAGATGACTGGATTAAGAAGCTGTGGTCCATATATACAATGGAATATTACTCAGCTATCAGAAAGAACGAATTCTCAACATTTGCTGCAACATGGACGGCACTGGAGGAGATAATGCTAAGTGAAATAAGTCAAGCAGAGAAAGACAATTATATATGGTTTCTCTCATCTGTGGAACATAAGAACTAGGAAGATCGGTAGGAGAAGAAAGGAATAAAGAAGGGGGGGTAATCAGAAGGGGGAATGAAGCATGAGAGACTATGGACTCTGAGAAACAAAGTGAGGGCTTCAGAGGGCAGGGGGGTGGGGGAATGGGATAGGCTGGTGATGGGTAGTAAGGAGGGCACGTATTGCATGGTGCACTGGGTGTTATACGCAACTCATGAATCATCGAACTTTACATCAAAAACCAGGGATGTACTGTATGGTGAATAACATAATATAATAAAAATATTATTATGAAAAAAATGATGCCATATTGCATATTTGAAAGTAGCTAGGAGAAGGAATCTTGAAAATTCTCATCCTGACCAAAAAAAATTTGTAACTATGTATGGTGATGAATGTTAACTGGACTTATTGTAACATATACAAATATTGAGTCATTACAGTTTATACCTTTAACTTATATATGTTATATGTCAGCTATATATCGATAAAGCTAGGGCAAAAAAAAAAGATTTGTCAAGTAATTGAACAAAATGCCATCTAAGTAAAAATAATGTCCCAACATTCTAGAAAGCCATGAGAGAAGCTATTCATTCACATTTGAAAAATGACTAGAATATTCAATATCTAAATGTAACAACAGATGCCACATGTTCAAGTACATCTGTTGTGATCATGTTCTTTGACCTGTAATAGTTGTATACATACAATTCCAAGACTTCAGTTTTGCCAAGACTATTATAATATCTAGCTAGCATTTGCTAGGTTCTTTCTATGTGGCAGATTCTGTATTAAATACAATAATTACTCTTAGAAATCTTCACAGCAAATCTCCACAGTCAATGATATTATTCTCCCCATCCCCCCCAACTTACAAATGAGGAAACAGAGGCACAGAGAGTTTGTGACTTCATCAGGGACCTATGGATAGTAAGTGGCAGTGCCAAACTTCAAAACCCAGGGTTCTAAATTTAGAGTTTATGCACTTCACCACTGCTTTGCCATCATTAATATTGAGTATACTGCTGCCCTGAATCAGGCCACTCTCCAATTTCTTATATATGAATAGTTCCTGGATATTTGAGGGGGAATTGGAAATAGAGTTGATCCCTCAATAACATGGATTTTGAACTATGTGAGTCCACTTATATGTGGATTTTTAAAATATAACTACAGTACAGTACTGTAAATGTATTTTCTTTATCATGATTTTTAAAAAACGTTTTATTTTCTCTAGCTTACTTTATTGACTTTATTGTAAGTATACAGTATATAAGACATACAACATACAAAATATATGTTAGTCAACTGTTTATGTTATCAGTAATGTTTTCAAAAGTCAACAGCAGGTTATTAGTAGTTGTGTTTGGGGGAATCAATAGTTAAATGTGGATTTTTCAACTGTGTGAGGTCTCAGTGCCCCTAACCTTCACATTTTTCAAGAGCCAATGTGCTAATAAACTCCTGATGTAGATTTCTGTCAATGTAACTGGGGTCAGCTTTTAATTCAGATTAGTAAAAAGAGACATCTCCTTTGGAGTAACTAGAACTCAGGACTACCAAATCTAAGGAATCCCCAGGAAGGTATGGAATGGAGAATGGAGTTAGATGTTAGAAGGAAAAAGAGTAAGTGCTGACAAGCAGAGAGGAAGGTTATAACAAATTTCAGAAAGCAGTCATTACCACTAACATCTTGCTCTAACCTCAGCTTGATAACAGGTGAGGGGTGGGAGGATGTGCAGTCAGTTTGGTTTTAGGTCCAGAGCAAAGAAAAAAAAGTCTCTGTCCTTAATGCCAAGATTGACTTTCGGGTTTTATCAGTAGTATGTAAACACATTGTACATATCAATATTAAGTAAAATGAGGATTATGTTTTCTCATTTGGTGACAGCAATGTTACCTTCCCTAAGAAACCTCTATTGATTCCCTAATAATGTCCTCTGAGCATTGCACATAAATTACAGATACACATTTACAATTACATAAGTTTCCCTAGTCCCAGTCTCTAAGCATCAAACTTTTAATAACGTCTCTAGAGAAGAGTCTCAGATTCACTAGTATATCTTTAATAGAGAATGTGAATTGTCTAAGTACGTCACCATGTAACAAGTGAATGAGATCATTAAGCAGAGTACTGTCCTCAGTGGTCCTCAGTTGATGGATTATTTTCCAAAGACTAATGATAGTCTCAGAAAGGGAAATATGTTAGTCATTTATGTTCTGAGAAATAATTGAAGAATCCATCTGTTCTGTTTCATAATAAAATGAGAGAAGAATCTCTGGGTCTCCTGTATAAGATTTGTTAAAGCTATTAATTTAGATTCATAAAACACAAAAAATCAGTATAAATATTGGAAACCAGTCTAGGAGTAAACTTTGAGATAATGAGTAAAGAGGAAGAAACTCCAGTTTCTCTTGGAAAGCCTTAATTTCATCCATTTTTAGTGGCATGGATAATGGTAATGGGTCTAAAGCATTAGGGAGTGACTTCTACATCTCTTTATTTCCCTTCTAAATCCCTTCTTCTTCCCTTTTTCAAGCTCTAGCTCTACTTTTATCACTTACCCTGGCCTAATTATATCTCTTCTTTCCTCCATTTTCTCTCTTTCCACCTTTTTTTGTAGTTGCTTTTCGTAGAGTTCCTGTTCTTATCCTTTATTCTCCTTACTTGTCTCCAGGTGTGAGAGTGTATGTAGGAAGATTCTGCCTACAATCCTCATGTCTGTTCAACTCTTCAATCTATATATTGTGGTCTATGCTGGGTGTTTTAATTTTTTTTCAAGGGTAGAGCTAGCTCTCTGGATTTGTCTTGGGTCAAATCAGATCATCTCCAGAGGGAAGTTGGTCTAGCTTAAGAGGGAGAAATAGAAAATTCATTTTCTTTTCAAAACAAAGATTTGTATCAAGGAATGCTAAAGCTAGTTCTTCACTTATAAGCTGTCAAATTCATCATGTTGTATATCCATCTGCCTGCTTGACATCTCTATGTAAATGTCTAACAAGCATTTCAAATTTGTGATGGCCAAGCCTGAGCTTCTTTACTACTATCAATGCCCAATCCTATTTCTTGTGTGTCATCTCTTTTTTAGAAAATAGTGACCCTATTTTTTCAGTTACTCAGGCAAAAAATATGATCCACTCATCAAATAAATGTCAGCATTACTATCAAAATGTATTCAAAACCCAATCACTTTTACCATCCTAATGCAAACCACCATTTCTTACCTGTTCATGCAAAAGGCATCTAATGAATTTCCCAGCTCCTACCCATGCATCTTATGGTCTTATCCTAATAGAGCAGCCAGAGTTCTAAATTATGTAATGTCACTGTTCAAAGCACTTCAGTGGATCCCCATTTGATATAGTGTAAAGGCCAATTGACTGCCCATTTTTTACAAAAGACTTTTTTTTCTAATTGTATTGTAGTAGTTTTTATTTTAAAGATTTTATTTATTTATTAGATAGAGATAGAGACAGCCAGTGAGAGAGGGAACACAGGCAGGGGGAGTGGGAGAGGAAGAAGCAGGCTCATAGCAGAGGAGCCTGATGTGGGGCTCGATCTTACAATGCCGGGATCACGCCCTGAGCTGAAGGCAGACACTTAACCGCTGTGCCACCCAGGGACCCCTGTAGTAGTTTTTTTTTTATATACAATAATTATTTTGTTATGTTAGTCACCATACAGTATATCCTTAGTTTTTGATTTAATGTTCCATGATTCATTATTTGCATATAATACCCAGTGCACCGTGCAATATGTGCCCTCCTTAATACCCATCACCAGCCTATCCCAATACCCCACCCCCCTCCCCTCTGAAGCCCTCAGTTTGTTCCCCAGACTGTGGACTCTGGGAAACAAACTGTAGTAGCTTTTTATATTTATTTTATTTTCTTGTCNCTTTTTATATTTATTTTATTTTCTTGTCTGTTGTCAAATACAGTTTTACAAATATTCCCTCCCAGTTTTTGGCCTAACTGTTCATTTCTTAATGGTTTCTTTTCATAAACAGAAAATTTCATTTTGATGGTCTAATTTATCATTTTTAAGATGTTATTGCTCTTTATGTCCTGCCTAAGCACTGTTTGTCTACCCACAATGCTTAGAGATAATTTTATTTTCTTGTAGAAGCTTTATGGTTTAGCTTTTAGTTTTAGGTCTATGATTAATCTTAAATTAGTTATTGTGTATGATAGGAGGTAATGGTCAAGGTTTATTTTCTTCTATAACAGGCAACTAGTTTTTCATGCAAAATAGGTTGAAAAGACTTTCTTCCTTCACTGGAATGCTTTCAAGTCTTTGATAAAAAAAGTTTCTTCATATATGTGAGCTTATCTGCACTCTGTCTTCCATATATCTACTTTTGAACCTTATTGCCATATCACACTGTGTTATCTATGATAGCTTTATAGTTAGCATTGAAATCAATCTGTAAGTCCATTTTTTGTCAAAAATTGCTTTGGATATTCTAAATTTTTTACATTTTCATTTAAATTTTGGAATTAGTTTTTTAATTTCTATACAGGATTATAGTTTTTAAAAAAATTTTGTTAATTAGCATGCAGTGCAATGTTGGTTTCTGTATTGGAATTCAGTGATTTATCACTTACATACAGCACCCAGTGCTCATCACAACAAGTGCCCTCTTGGGGCATAATACCTATCACGCATATAGCCCATCCTCCACCTACTTTCCTCCATTAACCCTCAGTTTGTTCTCTACCATTAAGAGTCATTTATGGCTTCTTTCCTTCCCTCCTTTTTTTTCTTTTCCTCATTCCTATATGTTCATCTGTTTTCTTTCTTAAATTCCATATATGAGTGTGATCATATGGTTATTTGTCTTTCATTGACTGACTTATTTCACTAAGTGTAATACACACTAGCTCCATCCATGTTGCTACAAATGGCAAGATTTCATTCTTTCTGATAACTGAGTAATATTCATTATATATATATATATATCTCCCACTTCTTTATCTCTTCATCAGTTGATGGACATTTGAGCTCTTTCCACAGTTTGGCTATAGTTGATAATGCTGCTATAAACATTGGGTGTATGTACCACTTTGAATCTGTATTTTTGTATCCTTTGGGTAAATACCTAGTAATGCCATTGCTGGATCATAGGGTAGCTCTATTTTTAACTTTTTGAAGAACCTTTAAACTATTTTCCAGAGGGGCTGCACCACTTTGCATTCCCACCAACAGTGCAAGAGGGTTCGCCTTTCTGCACATCCTGACCAACACCTTTGTTTCTTGTGTTGTTAATTTTAGCCATTCTGACAGTTGTGAGGTGATATCTCATCATGTTTGATTTGTATTTCCCTGATGATGAGTGATGTTGAGTATCTTTTCATGTGTCTGTTAGCCATTAGCCATCTGGATGTCTTCTTTCGAAAAGTGTCTATTCAAATCTTCTGCCCATTTCTTAATTGGATTATTTGGTTTTGGGTGTTGAGTTTGAGAAGTTCTTTATATGTTTTGGGTACTAACCCTTTACCTGATGTGTCATTTGAAAATATCTCTCCCATGCTGTAGGCTTCCTTTAAGCTTTGTTGATTGTTTCCTTTGCTGTGCAGAAGATTTTCTCTTGATGAGGTCCCAATAGTTCATTTTTCCTTTTGTTTCCCTTGTCTCAGGCAATGTGTCTAATAAGAAATTACTGCAGCCAAGGTCAAAGAGGTTTCTGCTTGCTTTGTCCTCTAGGATTTTGATGGTTTTTCTATCTCACATTTAGGTGTTTCATCCATTTTGAATCTGTTTTTGTGTATGGTGTAAGAAAGTGGTTCAGTTTCATTCTTCTGCATGTTGCTGTCCGGTTTTCCCAACACTATTTGTTGAAGGGACTGTGTTCCATTGGATATTCTTTCCTGCTTTGAAGATAGTTAGTTGACCCCATTTACTGATACTTTTTTGGAGATTTTATTCATTTATTTGAGAGTGAGAGAGAGAGTGCATGAGTTGAGGGGAGGGGGAGAAGGGAGGGAGAAGCAGAATCTCTGCTGAGCAGGAAGACCAACGTAGGGCTCACTCCCAGGACCCTGAGATAATGACCTGAGCCAAAGACAGACACTTAACAGACTGAGCCACCCTGGTGCCCCAGATTTGCTGATATTTTCATAAGCGTTTTGTCTCTATGTTTAGAGGTATATTGAACTTTTCTTAAAAAAAATCATTTGTGTTGATATCAAGATTATGCTAGACTCATAAAGTGAGATGGGAAGATTTCCCTGCTCTTCTATTTATTGAAAGAGATTTGTTGATTAGTATTATTTATTCCCTAAATGTTTGATTATATTTACCAGTGATTTCATATGGTTTCATTTGAGCCAAAATTTTTTGGTAAGAAAAATTAAGATATTATTATTTCTTTGGTAGCTGTTATTATTTTTTAAATTTTTAAAAAGTTTTTATTTAAATTCCCATTTAATAACGTGCAGTGTAATATTAGTTTCAGGTGTACAATATGTGATTCAATCCTTCCATACAACACCTGGTGCTCATCACAAGTGCACTTCTTAATCCGCATCATATATTTTACCTATCCCTCACCAATCTCACCTCTGGTAACCATCAGTTTGTTTCCTATAGTTAAGAGTCTGTTTCTTGGTTTGCCTCCCTCTTTCTTTTTTCCCTTGTTTGTTTTGTTTCTTAAATTCTACATGTGAGTGAAATCATTTGGTAATTATCTTTCTCTGACTGACTTATTTTGCTTACTGTAATATTTTCTAGCTCCATCCATTTCATTAAGAATGGCAAGATTTCATTCTTTTGCTGGCTGAGTAATAATCCCTTGTGTACATATTGATAGGGTTGGACTTAGGTCTAACATTTTACTATTTGTTTTATGTTCTCAACATCTGCTTTTTTTTTATACCTCTCTGTTTTGTTTGTATGTATGTATGGTTGCTTTCAGGATTACAATATATATTGTTAGTTTTTTCAAAGTTTGCTTTAAGTTAATACTTTACCATTTCACACGAAACTGAAAAATGTGTGTTCATATAAATCCATTTATATAGCTTCTGGCCTTTAAGGCATAGTTGTCATGCATATTACATCTACACATATATAGCCCCAATATAAATCATATTTTTGCTTTAAACACTTGTATATAATTTAAAGAGATTAATAGAAAAAATACTCATTTCTCTTTATCTACAGAATTATTATCTTCAGAGTTAATTTCTTCCTGAAGATGACTTTCCAAATGCACTCATTTCCCTTCATTCTTAAGAAATTCCTTTATTACAGTGATACCAATGGTATATTTCCTTAGTTTTTATTATCAAAAATATCTTTACTGTGCTTTTATTCTTGAAGTATATTTTCACCAGATATGGAATTCTAATTNTTCTTAAGAAATTCCTTTATTACAGTGATACCAATGGTAGATTTCCTTAGTTTTTATTATCAAAAATATCTTTACTGTGCTTTTATTCTTGAAGTATATTTTCACCAGATATGGAATTCTTAATTGANGATGACTTTCCAAATGCACTCATTTCCCTTCATTCTTAAGAAATTCCTTTATTACAGTGATACCAATGGTATATTTCCTTAGTTTTTATTATCAAAAATATCTTTACTGTGCTTTTATTCTTGAAGTATATTTTCACCAGATATGGAATTCTAATTCATATTTTCTTTTCTTTTATCACTTTATAGATGTTGTTCCTACTGTTTTTGTGGCTCTGAGAGTGAGTGATTTTTTTTGTTGTTGTTACTGATCATTGGTGTCTTGGTTCCCTCATAGGTTCCATTGTCATAGAAAACAATTCAAAGTTTACTACATCTTCCAGAATCAACATACTTACATTTTCTAGCTATATTTATATTTTTTGGTAAATTTTCTTAATAGCTCATTAACATGGCTAATATTATAATAAACTTACCTAAATGTTTTAATACTATAAGCAATATAATACAGCAGACATTATAGTACATACCACAGAAGAAATAATGTAAGCCATTAATGTCAAGGTGAAGGAAATTTATTTATAAAATATTCTTTATGTGTATGATTAAAATGAAAGAAGTTTCTATTAAATGTGTTTCTATTATCATGAAATTTACTTGGGTATAATGAAACATACAGAATGTTTTTCTTTTGCTCATTTTGGTATATATTATTATGCAGTATTCTTTGGTACAAAAAATAAAAGGGAGGAGTTTATCCAAGTTTAGTATCTCACAAGAAGGTTCATACTTATATGAAACAACTATCATCTTCCACTGATTGGCTATGCCAAACTCAGAATGAATGAACAAAGAGCCATGGACTAAAGAGACCAGAACAGATCACTACACAGGAATTGTGAAATTGTGGGTTTAAAAAATATTGCTGAAGAATGACTAGAGGTAAAATGTAAAAGTGTGGACTATTTTTTCTGTTTAAAAAGCACTTTCTCATATATTATCTCCTGTAAACCTCACAGATGTTCTTGAAGGATACTGTTGTTTTCCCCATTAGCAGATGGGACAGATTGTTTAGATTTTCCCCAAATCGTACAAATAATTCTTTCTAGGTTTTGAGATTCTAAATCTATCATTTTACAATCTTTTAAAAAACTTATAAGATACAAACCAATTTTTTTATNATCGTACAAATAATTCTTTCTAGGTTTTGAGATTCTAAATCTATCATTTTACAATCTTTTAAAAAACTTATACAAACCAATTTTTTTTTTTTTTTAAAAGATTTTATTTATTTTTTGACAGAGATAGAGACAGCCAGTGAGAGAGGGAACACAAGCAGGGGGAGAGGGAAAGGAAGAAGCAGGCTCATAGCAGAGGAGCCTGATGTGGGGCTCGATCCCATAACGCCAGGATCACGCCCTGAGCCGAAGGCAGACGCTTAACCACTGTGCCACCCAGGCGCCACTAAGATACAAACCAATTTTAAGCAGCTATAATTTGTTGATTGGCTGACTGCTTTCTGAAGCCTGTGGTACTTATGTGACGGGGTTAGTTTCAATTCACCAGGGGTTCTAATGACTGCCTTCTTCAACAGTATAAATTGTAAACTAATCTATTTGTGCTCTAATTTGTGCTTGAACAATAGGAAACTTGTTCTTCCACCACAAGTTTTTTATCACTATGAGTTACTTTGTTCTTTTTCATATATTTCTCTATTTTGTTGAATCAAGAAATGAATGAATGAATTTGGGCAGAATCCAAAACTGGAGTCCAAAACAAGTCTATAAATAAACAGGCTTAAACCAATCAACAGCATAAACATTGCTGAATCAAAAACTGTTGGTAGAGTCTATCATCTAATCCATGTTTTAATAAGCTTTCTATTCTAGTTGATTCTAAGCCCACATTTGAGAACTTCTTTTTTAAAAGAACTAAAAAGAAGCCGGGAACAGAGATTTTAATGCATACCTAAATGCACTCAGTGAGATTGTGCCATAGTCAGTCAATAAACCAAACTTTAGAAATACTGTTCTAGTTTTGATTGGTGTTTCTTTGTTTTAATCTAAATCTAAGTTTTTTTGTTTCTTTGAATACAATGTTGGATAACTTTGTCAGAAATATTCTGAAGAGTAGAAGGTATTAGAAAATAAGAATAAGAAAAAAAAGATATGTATATCCATGTATATAAAAAGAGAGGAATTATGAGTTCTTTTGAATCTCCAGGTTAGGAAAGTAATACACCTACATAATAAAGACAATTTCATGTACATTGTTCGTAGTTTTCTGGGATGGTTTAGTTAAGCATCATCAGTGTTCCAGAGAACCGAGTGAACGTAGCAATGTGATATTATCCTTTATATTTAAATAACCATTAAATAATACATATGTTATTTTACAATTTCTTTTTAAAGGAGTCAGCAGAATATCTTGTCCNCATGTACATTGTTCGTAGTTTTCTGGGATGGTTTAGTTAAGCATCATCAGTGTTCCAGAGAACCGAGTGAACTTAGCAATGTGATATTATCCTTTATATTTAAATAACCATTAAATAATACATATGTAATTTTACAATTTCTTTTTAAAGGAGTCAGCAGAATATCTTGTCCAAACTGTGCTTTTTTGCACAGATGTATATTTTACCTTTTCCCACATGCCACTGAAGCAACAAAAATGAAGTAAAAAAATAGAAATATTTATAAGAGAGAATGCGATCACATCAATGGAGGAAGGATTTTGGTGAATTTCTGGAAGGCATAAAGTAGTTGGTATTGTACTGAAGGTCAGACTAGAGCCGAGGAATCTATAGATGATATGCACAAGAGGAGGCTGCAGAGAGGTCTGAGCTTCTCAGAGGCTCCCAATTTTCTGAGCTATACTCATAAAACCTAAAGTAAGACTTAACAGATAACATACCACACTCGTATACGCAGCTTGATGTGAACCTTCTCATTCAAGGAAAATACCAGTTAGGGAACCAGACTGTTATGATGGCAGTAGATACTAATTGTTACATTATCAACATAGTCCTTAGGTTGTGATAATGAGTGAACAAGTAAAAATCAAGACAATTAAAGGAAGCTGTCAGTACAGTGAGAATATTATACAGCAAAAAAAAAAAAACTATAGACAGCAATAATATGGATTTTCTGGGGGGGAAAGCATAAAAACAGCTTGAATGTGATCTACTACTCCCTTTCCTAGGCCTTGTGGATATCCCTTGGGAGCAGATGACCTGGTCTAATCTTGTGACATGGACCTCCAGATTATAGAATTGTTAAATTTTTTGAAAGCTTATCTATTTTAAAACATCTTTTAAACAAACAGATGTTTAAACCAAACAACTAATTGAATAGCTTCTCCCTGATATTTTGCCATAGTCCAACCCAGAAGCCAATCCTAGCAATAACAACAAAAATAATTCACTCTGGGTGTATGATAGTTGCAATTATCAGTAAAGAAGCAGGAAGTTTAGGTAACCTGCAGCAGCCATCCCAGGGCTGGTAATCTCTTGGGGCTCACTGCAAGATTGAAAATGAGTGATGCACTCTCACTGCATTCTGTGTATTTGTGCTCTCAGATTCAATTCACTTTTACAAATATTTTACAAATACTTATTTAGGATCTCATGTGTGTAAGCCATTGTGCTAAACACTGCAAAATATAGAAAGAGATCAGGATATCTAATTCATAATAATAATTTTAAAAAGCTTGTAGCTCAGAATTAAGTTTTACACAAAATCAGGTGTGACCTAACAAGAATAAACTGCTAAAGTTTTCAAATGCATGAACTAAACGTTTCAAGTGAGCATTACTATCCTCTTCAGAAGTGAATCGTAAAAGCTGTAATATTGGAGATAGGCCTTGAAGAAAGGTCCTTTCTCAGTGGAGAGTCCTGTATTAGCAAAAGCATGTATGTGAAAGAGTAGAGAGTATTCAGAAAGCTTTCTACAACTCATTTTGGGTATGGCACAAGGAGAATTAGGAGAATTTTGGAGGAACAGACTTCAGAGTTAACTAAGGTTTTATTTGAGAAGACCTCAAATAATGCTAGGGTGGCAAACCACAATGATGAAGATAGATAGAGAAAAGGAATGAATAGATATAAATATATATGGAAAAATATGTAATATATATAAAATGTATAATATATAAATAAATTTATATAAAATATACAATACATATATATAAAATCTAGACATACACATGACAGATAAATATATACATGTGTATGTATGCAGATCTAGATATATAATGTATTTGTCCATAATGTGGTATCAATGACAACCCATTAAAATTATTGAAAAGGGATATGATTTAATCAGAGTTGTTTATGAAGAATAACCTGATGGCTATGTAATGGAAGGAATAGTACCAGGATGTAAAAGATAAGTAACTAAAATTTTGAAAAACCCAGAAGCAGGAAGTGTATGGAGTTTCAGTGTTGAGAAAGGAAGGGCAGGGATGGACTTGAAGATGGGTCACTCATTATACTTAGACTGTGGGGTAGAAGAAAGCTAACATTTAAAAATTCTTAGGAGAGAAAACATTCAAAATCTTGTTCATTTTCATGTCTTTCCCAACCACCAACTTCGTGCTCTGATGTCATATTATTTTAACATTATTTGAATTTTAGAAACATGCTTTTGAAGCCCTCATGTCAACAACACATTTAAAAATTACATATTACTGATGTATCTTGCTAGCTTCATTCTTTAAAAAGAAATCTAGGAAGATTGACCATTTCCTTCCTATTCTGCTACTTCTCTTTTCTTCTCCATGACCATCCTACTTAAATCCTTCAGTCTCTTTTCTCAGATTTCTAAATTAGTAAAGCTTTACAGGATTACCCTACAACTCACAAACAGAGGTAGAAAGGGCATCATAGACAATGAGAGGCAAACTTCCTCGCCCCCCGCTTCCTGGCTCCATCTCATTTCTTATAAACACACACTGGGCTAAGAACATCTCTTAGAATTTGGCTTGACCCTCACTGTTTTAACTCCCTTCTTATATTTTCCTAATTGCTTCCCCATTTCTTTTTATTTCCCTCAGTGCTATGAGAGTTGAATCCCCACATGAAGTGAAATTCACCACGCCCCAAATAAAGTAGAATGAGAGACCTTTTAATGGCTAGCAGAATTCTTGGGATTTGTCTCTGTTCATTCAAGCATAAAAACCTGCCACCACTGTGGAGTTAAATGTGTATGAGCCTTGAGGCTATATAGCTATATAAGTATCAAAGGCATCATAATTTATTCCTGTTCAGAGGAACTACACTCTATAGTACTCAATGATTTTATAAAACAACAGTGAAGAATATGNTAATTTATTCCTTTTCAGAGGAACTACACTCTATAGTACTCAATGATTTTATAAAACAACAGTGAAGAATATGTAAGCCTATACAATGTTTTTGTTTATTTTATGCTTCAATTATTCTAGTATGATATGAACACGTTCAATAAATCATTAAACAC
>NW_023196471.1:0-550 GCF_002007445.2 Ailuropoda melanoleuca
GCTACACTGGCCCATTGGCTCTTCCTTGCATTCAACAAAGCAAGTTCCTGCCTCAGGGCCTTTGCTCTTGCTGTGTCCTCAGCCTGGAATTCTCTTCCTCTAGATAGCTGCAGGGCTAGGTACACTCGTTCCTTCAGATCTCTGCTCAAGGGTCACCTCCTCAGAGATGCTTTTCTAGACTACCCTGTGTAAATAGTCCCCACCCCTCGCTTTCAGCCCTCCCACCTTCATATATGTTTCTACATAGCTTTTTCCAGCTTTACATTTTATAAATACTTGTCTGTGTGTCATAATGTCAGCTCCATGAGAACAGGGATATTGTTTGGTAAGAAGCTTCATTNAAGAAGCTTCATTTCCATTGCTTAGAATTTCATAGTCCAATGTGGTAGCCATTCGCCACATGTGGCTATTTAAATGTAAATTAATTAGGGGTGCCTGGGTGGCTCAGTCCTTAAGCATCTGCCTTTGGCTCAGGGCGTGATCCTCCACTATGAGCCTGCTTCTTCCTCTCCCACTCCCCCTGCTTGTGTTCCCTCTCTCGCTGGCTGTC
>NW_023196472.1:0-2897 GCF_002007445.2 Ailuropoda melanoleuca
AAAAAAAGAACGAAACCAAATGAACAGGGATCTGTGGGAAAATAACAAAGGATCTAACATATGAGTAATTAAGTACCAGAAGAGGAGAGAAAATGGCAGAGAAAAATATTTGAAGAACTAATAGCTTTAAAATTCTCAAATTTTGTAAATAATATACATTTATAAATTCAGGAACTTCAGTGAACCCCAAGTAGAATAAGCACAAAGAAAAAACCATATGCTTAAATACATCATAGACAAACTGCTGAAATTTTTTAAAAAATCAAAACTAAAGAGACTATATGAAAGTACCTAGAGAAAAAATTATAGGTTACAATTAGGGGACAATAATTTACATACCTACTAATTTCTCTTCAGAAACAATAGAGGCCAAATGACAGTAAGAACAAGATCATTAAGTGCTGGAAAAATCCATACAAACTGTTTTTTGTAGTTAGCCAACGAAACCAAGTAATTACATTATCAACATACTATCACCCATATGTGAAAACAGAGTGTTTTTAAATTCCTTTTTACAATTTTCCAAATCTCACATTACAGAGGTGTAAAAATGAATTCAGTACACTTTTAGAAACGTAGGCAAATTAGTAGAATTTCTCCACATCAATCTCTACTGCTTAGGCTTTAGCCTCTAAATAACATGTGTTCTTGTTATTGTCAACATTAAAGTTTAATATTTACACAAGATTTTAATAGCTTGCCAGATCATTTCTAGATTTTCTTTACTAAATTTCCCAGCACTGTAACTACAATAATTATACTAAGCATTCCCTACCTTCAAGTCCTTTATCTTACCCCTCCCTTCATTGCCAATACTTGATCTAATTCCTCCAACAAGAAACTGAGGAAGAAACATATTAATTTATTAAGCTTTATCCATTTATTCATTCTTTAATTTAATAAACATTTGTAATAAATACCAGATGGATGGGAAAATCTGCAGAGGGCAATTAGAACTAAGAAGTGTGATGTGGAATATAAAGTTTATAAGAGAGACAGACCCCTGCTAGTAGCTCAGATTGAGAAATATGGGCACGTGGGTATAGTTTATGCTAAAGGAATAGATATGATTACCCAGCAAGAGTTTCTATGTTGAGATTGTGGCAGAAATCAACACTTACAAAGACTTGGAAGAAACAGCCAGGTAAGTTAGGGAAATTTTGCGGGGAGAGGTGTATTAGAAACCAAAGGAGAATGCTTCAAAATAGAATTCAAAACAAAACAAAACAACTCGGTAGTTTCGAACACCCAGAAATTCCCAGATTGCAATCTCCAGAAAACTTAAAAATAAAAATAGGGGCACCTGGGTGGCACAGCGGTTAAGCATCTGCCTTCGGCTCAGGGGGTGATCCCGGCGTTGTGGGATCGAGCCCCACATCAGGCTCTTCCGCTATGAGCCTGCTTCTTCCTCTCCCACTCCCCCTGCTTGTGTTCCCTCTCTCCCTGGCTGTCTCTATCTCTGTCAAATAAATAAATAAAATCTTAAAAAAATAATAAAATAAAATAAAATAAAATAAAATTTTCTTGGGTAAATGGCTGATCTTGGGCTCAAACAAGATAAGTATAACATGGACCTAGGAAGTTTGTAACACTGGAGAACAAAAAAACTACTAATAATGACTGGGGTTGTACCAGCAGGATAAAAGTCTAATTGGAACAATTTCCTACCGGTCAATAATGGAATAATTTGAATATTAAAAAGAATAATTTTTCAGTTAAAACTGAATTTGAACATAATTTTCAAATTATGTTTTTAAAACATAATTTTCAAATCCATGAATTCATGATCATACTAAAAACAACCTCAGTGTTCACTTTTGGAAAAAGACAGGGAACCAATTAATTATTCTGTACACTGTCAAATAAAAGGAAAGGATCAAGATTCAAGACCTTGAAAGAGAATGACAGATATCTGCTGAGAGTATGAGGGAGATTTGGTGAAAGAGGAGCCCCAAGGAGACTCTAGACAATTTGAAAAACAGGTTTTGGGAACATTGGAAATGTGAAAGGAGACTAGCAGGAAAAAATAGGACAATATATGGGGCTGACTACCTTTATTCTGAAAAGGTTTTAGCTATTTTGCTGCACTCAACAGACATGCATAGGATCTGAGCAAACATGTAATGGGATTTGCAGGGCAGGTGTGACAGAGAAAGGCAAGAAAGCAAGGACTTCACAATGGAATAAGCAATTGAAGTTTTCTCCCCTCCCTTTATTTCAACAAACCTCTGATCTTCACTTATTCCTTTTTTTTTACATCCTATCAAGTAGATATTGCCCCCATTTCAAAGGCTCACCCCTCTTGTGACTGCCCTCTTCCTTAATTTATCCTGCTGCAGACCACAGTTCCCTTTATTACTCCCTTGTTCATTTCCATCTTCCAGTCACCTAACTCCTGCAGTGTTTTTCTCTGGGTTTATAGAGATGCACCATTTTTCTCCATCCCGGGGAAAACAAAGCCCTTAATCTGATGCTTTCTCTACCTACTATCTTTTCCCACCATTCATTTATGGCAAAATTTTTCAAATGAATACACACCTGTTGCTTCTATTTGATCTCTAATTCCTCTTAAAATCTGATTCTGCCCTAATTATTCTATCCCTAATTAACATCAAATCCAATGGCTTCTTTTCTTTGCCTTACTTCACTTTTTTAAATTTTATACTAATTTTTATTATGTTATGTTAGTCACCATACAGTACATCCTTAGTTTCTGATGTAATGTTCCATGATTCATAACACCCAGTGCACCATGCAATATGTGCAATATAGACCATCACTGGCCTATCCCAATCCCCCACCCACCTCCCCTCTGAAGCTCTCAGCTTGTTTCCCAGAGTCCATAGTCTCTCGTGGTTCATTCCCCCTTCTGTTTAACCCCCCTTCATTCTTCCCTT
>NW_023196473.1:0-1031 GCF_002007445.2 Ailuropoda melanoleuca
GTGGGGCATATAAAGGTGCTATTGTTGAACTAGACTTGATACATATTCTTTCTCTTCTATTCATAGAAAAACCCACATTTACATGAGTGTGGTTGAAAAGATTTGCTGGAGAGCAGCAATTTTATGGAAACGTGTGTGTGGGAAAGGTTTGATTGAAGTGCATACAGCCATCCTTTAAGACTGATTTAATAGAGAGAAATGCCTGCCAGCATCNTGCCAGCATCTGGAGCCCTAGACTGGAGTAGCTCAGAGCCACAGATGCTACAAACATTTCAGGAGCCTTCTGCTAGCTAGAAATTGGCTACATTTTGAATCAAATCATTCTGCAGAGCAGGATTATTCTGCAGTAGTTCTCCCAGCATCTGGAACACTTTGCCAAAAATGATTGTAATTTTGTAAACCCAAATCCACAGCAAGTGATACAGGAAAGGACGTCCCCCGAAAGATGGTCAGGAACACAGAAGGGCTGAGTTCACACAGGTGGCACAATGTCCAGCCTAGAATGGATCTTCTTTTAGATGCCAGTCTCTCCCTTATTCCTAGGATTGCTGCAGGGTCCATATACCCAATCCCACTCCCATGTAGCCAAAGAGTAAATTGTTCATTTCGCCTTTCATCTAAAAAGTCAGCTACGGCTTTTTGTCATGGCTAAAGTAGCAAAGTTCCTAAAAAATGAGCTAGTTGTGGCTTTCAGATGCCTTCTAACTCAGCCAGAATCAGTTGCTCCCATCTCACCAGCTGGATGATGAACATAACCAGTGGCCTGTGCTTATAGTTCATAAGCTACTTTCCCATGCATTGCCTTAGGTTATCTTCTCAAAAATCCTGGCATAACAGCAATGTAGGCATCACTATGTTAAATGGAGAGAAGGATCCAGAGATAATATGCAGAAAACACACTCATCTGGTATGGAGAAGAAAGAACCACGAGGAAAAGCCAGATCTTCAAAGTCTCAGATGAATCCCTTTGCCTTTTCCCAGGACTTCTTAATCATAGATGTTTTAAAGTTTAATAAAGAATATAACAGGAT
>NW_023196474.1:0-790 GCF_002007445.2 Ailuropoda melanoleuca
TCACAGCAAGTGCCCACATTAATCCCCATCATCTATTTCACCCATCCCTCCACCCACCTCCCCTCTGGTAATCATCAGTTCATTCTCTATAGCTAAGAGTCTATTTCTTGATTTGTCTTTCTTTTTTTTTTTTCCTTTTGCTTGTTTGTTTTGTTTCATAAACTCCACATATGAGTGAAATCAAATGACATTTGTCTTTCCCTTTCTTACTTTGCTTAGCATTATACTCCTAGCTCCATCCATTTCCTTGCAGATGGCAAGATTTCATTCCTTTTTATGGATGAATAATTTTCCATGTGTGTGTGTGTGTGTGTGTGTGTGTATGTATGTATGTATGTATGTATCACCTCTTCTTTATCCATTCATGGATATCAATCGATGGACACTTGGGCTGCTTCCATAATTTGGCTATTGTAAATGATGCTATTGTGAACATGAATCCCTTTGAATTAGTGTTTTTGTATTCTTTGGGTAAATACTCAGTAGTGTAATTGCTGGATCATAGGGTAGTTCTATTATTAACTTCATACTGTTTTCCACAGTTGTACCAGTTTGCCTTCCCACTTACAGTGCAGGAGTGTTTCTTTTTCTCCACATCCTTGCCAACACCTGTTATTTCTTGTGTTGTTGATTTGAGCCACTCTGACAGGTGTGAGGTGGTAGCTCATTGTGGTTTTGATTTGCCTTTCCCTGATGGTAAGTGATGATGGCATCTTTTTATGTGTCTGTTGGCCATCTGGAGGTCTTCTCTGGAGAAATGTCTATTCATGTCTTCTGCCCATTTTTAAAC
>NW_023196475.1:0-754 GCF_002007445.2 Ailuropoda melanoleuca
AGAATTTGTTGGAGGACCCTAGGATTCATCTCCATCTACACTCATTCTTTTGGTGATCTGCCCCAGTCTCAAGGCTATAAATGCTATCTATGTGCCCATGAACTTTGTGTCTTTATCATCAATGCAGACCTTACTTCCAAACTCCAGAGTTGACATCATCACTTCTGTCTCTTGTAGACATCTTCAAACTGAAAACTCAAGTTTGAATTTATGGCCATCTCCAAAAACTTCCACATTCATTCTTCTNGTCATGGTTGTTAGTAACTTCATCTATCCACTTGTCAATGCCAAACCTCTAGGAATCATCTTGACTCTTTCTCTCTCATTCCATAACCAACTCATCAGAAAATCTTCTTGACTGCATCTTAAAACTCTATCTGAACCCAGCCAATTTTTACTGTTATACTGTGGTCCCAGCCACCATCAGGTCTCACATGGATTACTAGAAAGCTTCTCACTAATTTCTCTGCTTCTACCCTTACCCACTCTATTATATTCTCTATACCAAAGTAATCCTGTAACAACATAAGGTATATCATGTCTCCCCTACTCAAAATCCTACATGGCTCTCCCTCTTACTGAGGGTAGAATCCAAGTCCCTACAATTGGCCCACAAGTGCCCTTTATGAACTGGCCCTATTACATATCTGCCTTCCTCTTTCACTGTACTGCCCCACACTCAGTCTGCTCTGGCCACAGTCACCTCTTTGCTCTTCCTCACATATACCTGATATGCTCCTACTTCAGGATCTTT
>NW_023196476.1:0-777 GCF_002007445.2 Ailuropoda melanoleuca
AGAATTTGTTGGAGGACCCTAGGATTCATCTCCATCTACACTCATTCTTTTGGTGATCTGCCCCAGTCTCAGGGCTATAAATGCTATCTATGTGCCCATGAACTTTGTGTCTTTATCATCAATGCAGACCTTTCTTCCAAACTCCAGAGTTGACATCATCACTTCTGTCTCTTGTAGACATCTTCAAACTGAAAACTCAAGTTTGAATTTATGGCCATCTCCAAAAACTTCCACATTCATTCTTCTCTATCATGGTTGTTAGTAACTTCATCCATCCACTTGTCAATGCCAAACATCTAGGAATCATCTTGACTCTTTCTCTCTCATTACATAACCAACTCATCAGAAAATCTTCTTGACTGCATCTTAAAACTCTATCTGAACCCAGCCAATTTTTACTGTTATACTGTGGTCCCAGCCACCATCAGGTCTCACATGGATTACTAGAAAGCTTCTCACTAATTTCTCTGCTTCTACCCTTACCCACTCTATTATATTCTCTATACCAAANGTATATTCTCTATACCAAAGTAATCCTGTAACAACATAAGGTATATCATGTCACTCCCCTACTCAAAATCCTACATGGCTCTCCCTCTTACTGAGGGTAGAATCCAAGCCCCTACAATTGGCCCACAAGTGCCCTTTATGAACTGACCCTATTACATATCTGCCTTCCTCTTTCACTGTACCGCCCCACACTCAATCTGCTCTGGCCACAGTCACCTCTTTGCTCTTCCTCACATATACCTGATATGCTCCTACTTCAGGATCTTT
>NW_023196477.1:0-782 GCF_002007445.2 Ailuropoda melanoleuca
TGTGCACCCACATGCCCTATCCTTGTCGTTTCTGATCTTTGTAGGGCGACATTCAGTTTTTCATCATAAGCCTGACGTTAGTGGTATTTTTGTTATTGCTATTGTTGTTTTAATAGCTGCCTGCCTGTATTAGTTTCCTAGGGCTGCCATAATGTCCCACAAATTGTGCGGCTTCAAATAACAGAAATTTATTGTCTCACTGCTCTGAAGGCCAGAGGTCTGAAATCAAGCTGTGGCAAGGTTGGTGCCTTCTGAGAACTGTGAACGAGAATCTGTTCCATGCCCCTCTCCTAGCCTCTGATGGTCTGCCAGCAATCTTTGGCATTTCTTGGCTTGTAAGTACATTTTTTTAATCCTCCACCTTCATAGGGCATTTTCTGTCTCTCCACACAGTCTTTTTTTCTGTGCATGTCTGTCTTTGTATCTAAATTTCCCAGTTTTATGAAGACACAAGTACTGGATTAAGGGCTACTCTAAAGACCTTAACTTAACTTGACTACCTGTGCAAAGTCCCTATTTCCAAATCAAGTCACATTCTGAGGCACTCGGGTTTAAGACTTCAACGTATTTTTTTTTGGAGGGGAAGTCACAACTCAGCACAATTATGCCTTTTATCAAACCGAAAAAGTTCTCTTCTATTACTTCTTTGCTAAAAGGTGCTTTTCGTGAATGATTGTTAAGTATTTTCAAATACTTTCTCTGCATCTATTAAGATGATCATATGTTTTTGTTTTAGTCTTTTGATATAGTGAATTATGTTGATTGGTTTCAAATGTTAAACT
>NW_023196478.1:0-227 GCF_002007445.2 Ailuropoda melanoleuca
CATATTATATTAACCCCAATATAAATAATGTAATACTGTTTCCTCCACAAATTGAAAATTAAAAATTCATTTAAAAACATGCTAAAATTGGATCTAAAATGGAGGTTAAACAGATATTAAAAGCAAGGGTTTTGGGGGCGCCTGGGTGGCACAGCGGTTGAGCGTCTGCCTTCAGCTCAGGGCGTGATCCCGGCGTTCTGGGATCGAGCCCCACGTCAGGCTCTTCC
>NW_023196478.1:267-636 GCF_002007445.2 Ailuropoda melanoleuca
CCCTGCTTGTGTTCCCTCTCTCGCTGGCTGTCTCTATCTCTGTCAAATAAATAAATAAAAATCTTTAAAAGAAAAAAAAAGCAAGGGTTTTGGAGATCCTAGCTCTACCTCCTGCCTTCTTTAGACGTCCAATAATATTTTTCCCAAAATAAATGTTAATAATAGTTTGTTTTAAATATGCTTCCATATTATTTTCTCATAAATATTCTTCATATAAGAAAACTAACATTCATATATATTTTTTTACACAAAGAGGGCATGTACAACTAAAACATGCTCTCGTCACTATTTCTTTTTAAATATCCATATTTTGTAGTGCTTCATCTCCTGAGTATTGATCCACCTAACTCTTCAAAAGAAGTCAAAACA
>NW_023196479.1:0-551 GCF_002007445.2 Ailuropoda melanoleuca
TAATTATTCTATTCCCGGCTTTTGATACTCCTCTCACACTCCCTTACCTCCCTAAGCACATCTACTCTGTTTACTATCTCATCTCTCTCCTTCTCTCCTCTCTCTCTTCCTCTCTCACACACAAATTGTTCCGTCAGGTCCATTTCAGTTATTGGAAATATGTGTAGATCATTTTCTCTTTCCACCGTGAAAAGGAAAATATTTCGTCTCCAGGGAAGCTGTCTTCCCACCTGCACCATCTCCAGTTTTCCATGCTTCTGGTCACTGACGTTGGCATTCTCTTGCAGCTCTAACAGAGACAAAGCTTATCTGTGACCACATCATGCTAGACTCAGAACCACCTGCAGGAAGCTTTATTCTGAGGATGACTTAATGTCTAAGGGAAAGCTAGTTTCTACTCAGATGAGAATTTATTGGATCCTAATATCAAAGGATCTTGTATGTACTTAAAAAGGACTCAAACCCCTAGCATTCCTTATATGATTCATTATAAGAACCTTTGGTTTTGGCCTCTCTGCTACCTTTTGTGCTATTAATTCATTAGCAGGTAA
>NW_023196479.1:569-848 GCF_002007445.2 Ailuropoda melanoleuca
TCAGTTTAAAATACTTTCGAGAGTTAGATGTATAACCGGATGCTTTTCAAACAGACATTAGAACTCCAGTTCCAGCCAGTGTGGATTTCTACTTCTCACTTGTGTGGATGACAACAGAGTTTCTTCTTTGGTAGGTTTATAAGTAGGTTGCATAAGATTCATTCAGAGGCATCATGAAGTTCTGACTATAAATAACACCCCCCCCTGGAAACTACAGTCTAATTTCCCTAGTTCTTGGAGGGATTTTAAGAGCTATAAATCCAAAGATTTTGTTTGTTG
>NW_023196480.1:0-218 GCF_002007445.2 Ailuropoda melanoleuca
ACCTCCACACTGTTTTCCAGAGTGGCTGTACCAACTTGCATTCCCACCAACAATGTAGGAGGGATCCCCCTCCTCCACATCCTCTCCAATTGTTGTTTCTTGCCTTGTCTATCTTTGCCATTCTAACTGGCGCTAGGTGGTATCTTAGTGTGGTTTTGATTTGAATTTCCCTGATGGCTAATGATTTTGAACATTTTTTCATGTGTCTGTTAGCCATT
>NW_023196480.1:313-596 GCF_002007445.2 Ailuropoda melanoleuca
TTGAGAAGTTCTTTGTAGATCTTGGATACCAGTCTTTCATCTGTAGTGTCATTTGCAAATATATTCTCCCATTCCGTGGACTGCCTCTTAGTTTTTTTTTTACTGTTTCTTTGACTGTGCAAAAGCTTTTTATCTTGATGAAATCCCACAAGTTTATTTTTTCTTTTGTTTCTCTTGCCTTTGGAGATGTGCCATGAAAAAGGTTGCTTTGACCAATGTCGTAGAGGTTGCTGCCTATGTTCTCCTCTAGGATTTTGATGGATTCCTGTCTCACATCGAGGTC
>NW_023196481.1:0-4267 GCF_002007445.2 Ailuropoda melanoleuca
TCAGTGGTAGGAATGATTCTTCACTTGCATGCCCGACTCCTGAGGCCGAATATAAGGTCCCAGGTAAGCCCACTGAAAGCTTTAGGACATTCCAATAACCCAGTGCCACAGTGGGGAGGGCCGCACTGGAGGTGCTCAGCCATCTATTGGCTGACCAGACCATCCATTGGTCCACCTGTTCTGGCTCATGCTTTGGGACCATCAGGACGCTCTGCAGAAAACCTAATGGGCTAATGACAGCTCTCTGCACCAGCAGTGTGTCTATAAAGGACCAGGAACCTTTTCTTCAAGGACAGGGAGACACTTTAGAATCCCACTGAGGTGTCTTCTCTGATCATTCCCTAGTAAAGGTGAACTGGGAGGAGCCCTGCTTTGGGCAGGCCCACCTCCTCCTAAACCCCCTTCATCGACTACCTCCAAGTCTGGGACTATGCCCACCCTTCACTTTTCCATCTCTCTTGGCGAATGGATAGCATGGTTGTTCACAAGCATTTTAAACATTCTTAGCTCATCTTCCTCAGGGAATGGTCTGTCTCACAGGTGCCTGGTGATGTGATGCACCTACCTGGCCCAATGAGGGGACCTGGAAGCTCTATTCTCTCCCTCCTGCCTTCTTCAACCTTCATTCTAAATCCCCCCTTCCACGCATCCTTCTCCCCCAACTTCCTTTCTCTCTATTGGCCTTCATTTCACACCCTTCATTTCTTTCATTTCTTCCTTTTCTTCTATTCTGATTCCCTCTTTCATTACAAATTCTCCATTTAAATATTTGTTCCCTTTCCATTTCTAAGTATTTCCTTCTTCCCTTCCTCTTCCCTCCCCCCCCTTCCGTTCCCTTCATCTTCCCTTCCCTTCCTTTCTTGTCCCTATTCTTTCCTTTTTTTTTCTCTCCCCACTGCTGGGCTTTCTTCCCTGCTTTCATTTTTCCTTCCGGCATGTTTGTACAAGGACTTTCTGTTCTAGATGTGGGAGTGTAAGAGTAGGAGGACAGAAAGGCTAGTCTCTGGCAGCCATCGTCCCCTTACATTAAAATTAAAATTAAATTTCTATCTATTCTTTTGTTTATTGAATCTCATATAAGCAGTTGGGTGGGTTTTCACTATATTTGCAGAGTATATGCGTGGTGATAGCCTGACTTAAGGCACTGGCCACACAGTATTTGGAAAGTTCACTCTGGAGGATGGGGGAGGGGGGGCACACCTAAAGAGAGAGAGGCATTTTCCAGAGTAGTTGCAGCCAGGCTGTTCTTCACAGCTCTTGTTCAGTGCTGCTCCATGAGCAGCAACAAGGGTTTTCTTTGTTTGTTGAGAGTTGGTGCCTCCTGACAATGCCAAGAAGCCAAGCGGGAGAGAGCGTGTAGGATGCAGGGGACAATATGATGGGGTGATGAGGGCTCATGTGGACCAGGGCTGGAAAAGGGCTGTTTCAAGGAGGTGATCTGGCCTTGAGGGATGGGTGGATTTGGACAGATGCAGAGGAGGGGGGAGGCATGGATCTGTGCTAAAATTGGGAATGAGGGTGATGTATTATCATCAAAGATGGAGGAGTCAACTGGGAGTAGAGGAAGAAGCTAGTGCTTCCAAGACAAGGCTATTCCTGTGAAGGGAAGTGTGACCGAGGAATTACAGGGCAAGCTCTGAAACTGGACGGCTTGGGTTCAAATCCTGGCTCTCCCACTTCCTGATATGTGACCACCAGCAAGTTACTAAACCTCTCTGTGCTCTACTTTTCTTCTCTGAAAAATGAGATAACAGTAATACTGACTTCAGGGTCATCATGAAAATTAAATGAGTTTATATATATATATATATATATATATAGTGTCTAGAAGAGTGTCTGGTACATAGCAAACACCCAATGAGACTGGTAGTCATTGTTAATGGATTGTGCATTCGGAGATTCTTAGAGCTGGGAGCATGGGTTGGGAGGAGGGGACTAAAATACAAAAACTCCTCAAAGTGTCTCTATCCCAGGCCCCTCATTTGGCAGAGGGTAATGTTCTAAGATTAGGGAACTACACATTGGTACACCCAGACAGCAAACCAAAGGTTTTCAGCCCAGCTCTTCCTCCATCCTTATTGGGGTAGTAAAGGTAGGAAGGAAAAGAAAGGAGAAGAAAAGCATTTTAAAGAAAAGAGTCCCCAGACTTGATGACAGTTGGCATGGCCCCCAAACATANATGGATTGTGCATTTGGAGATTCTTAGAGCTGGGAGCATGGGTTGGGAGGAGGGGACTAAAATACAAAAACTCCTCGAAGTGTCTCTATCCCAGGCCCCTCATTTGGCAGAGGGTAATGTTCTAAGATTAGGGAACTACACATTGGTACACCCAGACAGCAAACCAAAGGTTTTCAGCCCAGCTCTTCCTCCATCCTTATTGGGGTAGTAAAGGTAGGAAGGAAAAGAAAGGAGAAGAAAAGCATTTTAAAGAAAAGAGTCCCCAGACTTGATGACAGTTGGCATGGCCCCCAAACATAATAGGGCTCGAAGCTAACACCACAGTTGATATTCCTTGGCCACTTGAAGCTCCATTTTAAGAACTTTACATGGATTAACTTATTTTACCTTCCCAATCACTCTGAGATAAGTACTATTTTTATCTCCCTTTTATAGTTGAGGCGACTGAGTCACAAAACAGATAGAAAATGATCCAACCAAAACCTTGGGTAACAAGGATTTGGACCCAAAGAGCCTGGCTCTGGAGTCCCCACGCTTAGCACCATACTATAATACTTCCCCAGACCAGACAGCTGGCTTGGCACGTGGTGAGGGGGGCAGGGGAGCCCAGAGCCGACCTCCTTCACTTCCACTTCACCTGTGATGCTTTCCCTAATTCACAGATTGCTCCTTTTTGGGGGTGGAGGGGAGAACCCCAATATACTCGAGTGTTAACAGTACTAAACTACAGACTGAATCGCATCAGTCTCAAAATGCTTTGGAGCCAGTACTCTTATTTCCCCAAAGTGAGGGAGACCCCCTTGAGAGCAGGAATGGAGTTACGCACTCCTCTAAAATCCACAGCGGTGGGGACCTAGCAGGCGCCTGGTAAATACCAATGATCTAATGAAAAGCAGAGGGGTTTCAGGGACTGAGGATGGATGGTGAGGGTCTCTGAAGTATATAGGGAACTACTAAGCTGCATTCTTAGGAATAAGCATAGAAATATTCTCTTAGTCTTGGGGCTTCACTGGCAAAGATCAGACAAAGAAACAAAGCAAAACTTCCTTGGATTCCTCAAGGGCTCTTCTCAATGTCCCCCAACCTGTAGTTTTCCCTTCCAAATTGGGAACGTTCATAAAGCCAAGGTTGTGTGCGTTCTGAGTTTGAATGAATGCCCCATCAGTGCAGTTATCATTCTCTTGTAGCACTAAGACTCTCTTGCCCACAATCTTATTTCTTTTAGACTGGGTCCCCTTCCTCTTAGGGTCTGAGTTTGTGAACAGGGTTAATTTTTCTGACTTGCTTCAGAAAGTGGGGCTCCTTAGGTAACTTCTGCTGAGCATCAAGGAAGGTCTCGATGCCCCGTTTCTGATTCCCTCCTCGCGTTCAGCCATTGGGCACCAAAAGCCATGAATTAGGAGTTGGCTTTGGTCTCCTCAAGGAAAGTCTGGGTTATGTCTTCCTTCAAAGTGGGTTAGAGGTCTCCTCATACCGAGGTTTCCAAGTTCATTTGTAAGTTCAAAACCCTGATTATTTTCTCTACCCATAGGCCTGGAGTTCAAGGGCAGGGGTGGTTTGCTGAGGAAATCAGACAGGAGGCTCTTAGAATAAACATCTTGGTGTTCATACCGTGACCCCCATTTACTTCAAAGGGCTGTTTAATGCAGCCTGGGCTGAGCACACAGGGCAGAGCTGGCTCCTGTGAGGGGCCTGCCTTTGTCTGGCGCCCAGGTTTCTGGGGCTAACGCTCACCCCAAACTTGGCTGCCGTGTCGGACTTCCCTTCTCCAGAATTCCAGCCCTGCAACCAATCAGTCATGAAGACTACCTTTGCTTCACTCATTTGCAGGTCTCTGCTCAGCCTGGGGAGGCTGTAAAAGCCAGGGGTTAGCAGCAGGCAGACAAGGGAACTCAGGACACATGCCTGAGAAACACTTGGGCCCCCCAAAGCAGGGTCTTCAGTGTTGACCACACCTCCTAGGCGACTGGACTGACACAAATTTAAAAATAAACATAAACCTAGCTTCATCAGCTCAGGTATCCTTCAAAGAAGCCATTCATAGCATGGAGCTCTGACAGGTGGAGAGAAGGAGTTATCTCTGTCATT
>NW_023196482.1:0-1902 GCF_002007445.2 Ailuropoda melanoleuca
CGGGGAGTCTGCTTCTCCCTCTGCCTGCTGCTCCCCCTGCTTGTGCTCATACTCTCTCTCTAATAAAATCTTTCAAAACAATAATTAAATCTGTTTCAAGAATTTTCATTGTTTTATGCAGATAAACTTCTCAACTCTATTTTTTTCTTATGGAGTCATCAGCAATAGCCTTTGAAGACTGGAACCAAGGAAAGCTATGTTGATGCCAGAACTCCACTGCGGGCAGCCATGATGTTTCTCATCCAAGTGGATTTCCAGACCCTTTGTAGAACAATTCTAATGAACACTGATGTCTTAGAGTTTTCCAAAGCCATGGTCAAAGAAGTAATGTACATAATGAGGTCTATGGTAATATAAGTAACGAAATAAGCTGACAACAAAAATGATCACAAAAGACTCCACACACCATTTCAGATGGCCCTACCACTGACAAGGGAGCTGATAAGTCTGTCTCCATGAGAAAGATCAGATCTGGCCACTTTTCAGCATTTCCTTAGCCATTAACCCTAGCTCAGACCCTCATTTTGTCCTATCTTGCTGAGATCACTAATCATCCCGTTGGGATTTCTATCAAGTTTGGTCCTTGTTTCTTTCATACTCCAAGCACCTGCCAGACGACCTCAGTAAGTAAATTCATTCATCCCAGCACCTTCCTGGCGAGGGTGTCTTTCCTTCCATGGTACTTCTCAGCTCCTGCTTCTCTCTCCCACAACTACAATTAAAAAGCATTTTAACTATTTGCTAGGCTTCTCCATGAAAGCACACATTCCTGGAAGGAAGAGATGCTATTTTCCCTATCAGTGTCCCTGGCATTTGGCAGATGACCCAGCTGACAACGGTTGTAAAGTGACTGCTAAGTGAATTAACCTGTTAATACGTGAAGAATACGGAGGACTTTGTAACGTACTTAGACTGGCGCTCAAGGCCACTTCCTGAGAACTGGTCTAGTTCCTGGGACTGACTTCAACCCTTGATGACATAGGTAGTCCTTACTAAACTTTCAAGTCAATTTGATTCAACACGCCTTCACTGAGCACCTGTCAGATGCCTGGCCCTGGTTTTATCAGTCTCTCCACCAGCAAGCCTCGGACTTCCTGGAGCAGGGGAGACAATTTAGTTAATTGCTGGCAATTAACTGAAAGGCTGGTCTCTGCCCTCCATTGCTCACAGCCCAGTGGGTGGACTTATTGTAACACCAAGGGACACGTGTCTTGGCAACAGAGGATTCCCCTTGGTCCCTTCTTTGCTCTCAAATGTTCGGTCTTGTGGCCTTTTGAAAGCTTCAGCTCGTACGCTGTGCTGTGTCAAGTGGGTCAACCATGCAGAAACCTAGAACCGTCGTCCTAAAGTGGTGTTGGTAAAATCTGTACATCTAAGCACAACTTAGTTGCTTCAGGGCTGTGGTTAACACCTGTCACCTTGTATTTGTAATAGGACTCAAGAGAAAATACCCTTCCCCTTGGAGTTTACCTGTCTACTGAGACTGACTGCGACCCAGACCGGGAGGACCAGAAGCCAGGTCGGGGCAGAACTAGTTTTGCTTTACATAAAAGAAATGGCAGAAATGAGTGGTTTCCCAGTATTTGTTCTGTAGAAACAGCAGAGACAAAACTAGATGGTTCTAGATTTAATTCTAGGAAGCAACACTTACTTTGTAACCTGCCTGAATGACTGGGCCTATCTCACTGCTAGTCACCTCATCTTCTTGTGACCCAACGTGCAGGGCATGCAGTAGGGATGATAGGAAATAGTTCCTCTCCAACCCCCACCCCCAGCCCCATCAGTCTGGGGCAACACTGTCTTATGTTTATCGACAGGTCAGAAGGACCCACTGAGGGTTCAAACATGGGTAGGTCCACCTGCAATTAACTGAATTGTCTTGAAATACGTAAAACCACTACA
>NW_023196483.1:0-606 GCF_002007445.2 Ailuropoda melanoleuca
AAAGCTTTCAACAAATTGAGTATAAAAGAAACATACCTCAACATAATAAGGGCCATATATGACAAACCCATTGCCAATATCATATTCAGTGGCAAAAGGTTGAGTTTTTCTTCTAAGAACAGGAATAAGAGATGTGCGCCCATTCTCCTCACTTTTATTCTACGTAATTGGAAGTCCTAGACAGAACATTCAGGCAAGAAAAGGGGAAAAAGGCATCCCAATAAGAAATGACAAAGTAAAATTGCCTTATTTTGCAGATATGATCTTATATAGAGAGAATCCTGACAATTCCACACACATACAAAAGCTAGAATTAATCTACAAATTCAGGAAAGTTATAAGGCAATAAATCAACATACAGAAAACAGTCGCATTTCTGTACACTAAAAACAAAACACCCCAAAAAGAAATAAGGAAATCAGTCCATTTACAATAGCATAAAAANAAAAAGAAATAAGGAAATCAGTCCATTTACAATAGCATAAAAAAACAATAAAATACTTAAATGTAACTGGGCAGGTTTCAATATCTGCATGCCCATGTTCATTGAAGTACTATCCACAATATAGAAACAACCCAAGTATCTGTCTATAGATGCATGAATAA
>NW_023196484.1:6715-8519 GCF_002007445.2 Ailuropoda melanoleuca
AAAAAAAAAAAAGTACATCTGAATGGATATTAAGTTCTCATCATATGGAGGTCTTCACCTCCAGTTTTGGTTCTACCCTGGACAAGTCATTGATCTCTGAATCTCAATTTGTCCATCTGTAGAATGAGATCAAACTAAAATAATTTCTAAAATCTCCTCCAGATTTAGAATGTCGTGGGTTTGGCTTTATGTTTTGGGCAATAGGGAGCCTGTATGCTGTCCAGAAGGCAGATGACACAATGAGAGGGGCTTTCTTGGACATGGGTATGCAGCGGTGTGCCTGGGGACAGCAGGGAGTGTGGCTGGGTGCTGGAGAGGTTGTAACATGAGCAGCGCCGGAGATGTGTGGTCTGAGGCTCCGGACTGGGACCTCACAAAGGGCGTGAAGAAGAACGGGCCGGACAGGCAAAAGCTCAGAGGTCCATGACAAAAGAATGACCAGGAGAGCCATCCTGCTTGGCCATCGGGCACGCTCAGATAGAAACTGAAGTCTGAATCATCAAGGCTGAGGGCACCAGGCTTGTTTACCAAGCACTGGGGTAGAACGAGGTCAGTGTGAGGGTTAAAGAACAAAACCTAAAACCATGCAATGGTCTCTGGAGCAGCAACAGGGTGAGAAGAGCCAGGGGAAGGTTTTCCTCAAGGGTACCAGAGCTCAGCACCAACCCATGGGACCACTGAACACAGACTGTGTACGGCTGACGGCATCGGGTCCCTGATGCGGTCTGGGGCCTTCAGGCTTCAAAGGGCCTCAGCAACCGCTCTGGCCAGCCTCCCATCCTCAGCCACCAGCCATACCACGTTCAATGACCTTCCATTCCTATGCTGCCCTCCCTCTGTTTCCCTCAACTCCCTGTCCCATCTGTTCACCTACCAGCCCCATCACCCCACTCCCTACCCCTTCAGCCTCCAAAAGTCCCCTCTTCTGCTCCCACCCGGGGGTGCTAAGTATTTCCAGAGGAAATGGTATCAAAGCTTGTTATGACCTCAGCTTTATGTTCTGCGACCCTGGCTGGGCTCCGGTGCTCCCCTGGCGATTCCTTTCTGGTTCCATGTCCCTGCGCACCGCTCCCATTTTCCACAATGGCTTTTCCAAATGCTCACCACTCTCTTCAAGCAGATCCACCATCACATGCCATCCTGCCTCCTGACCATATTGTACCACAACAGAGGGCCATGACTGCAGTTTAACTGAGTACACCCAGGTGGCCCTCTCATGCCTATAAACTCCCTTGGTTCACCTTCTTCCTCCAGCCTTAGGCCAAAGCTACTCCCTGTACCTCTGGATCTTGGTCCTGTGTTCCCCATCCACCCTGGGTTCTGGCTCCATCACTTATTCCTTCTTCTTCCTATACCTTTGAATTCCTTTTACCACAGTCTAAGTTGCAATTGCTCCCTTCCTATTAAAGCAACAAAACACAGCAAACACTTTTGTGACCTTGTGTATCCTTCTAGGAATCTCCCTTTCTCTCTTTCTCTTGTCCAGTCTGAAAATCTGTATCTTCAAGTTGGATTATTTAGCCCATTCACATTTGTTGTAATCATGGGCATATTTGAATTTATTTTCACTGTTTTGTTTATGCTTCCTATTCATCCTACCTTAATATGTTTTTCCTTTCTTTTCTTGCCTCCTTTTGGATGGATTATTTTTTCTCATTCTATTTTCTTCCTTCTCTTAACCTGGAAGTTATGTAATCTGTTTCTCTTTCATGAGCAAATAACTGACAATTAATAAAGTATGCATGAATTCATGCATGTATGAATTCATACATAACTTATACATATTTAGCCTTTTTTAAAAAAA
>NW_023196486.1:0-779 GCF_002007445.2 Ailuropoda melanoleuca
ACTAATGATAACTTCCTGCCAGGGCACATGAGAACACAGCAGAATACTGCAGCCTTGCTTCCTCTCTCTATTTTTCCCTCCCCTTCGTGTCACGCTACGTGTTCCCCCTCCTTGCCCACTTAAGTGGTGCTAGCCTAGGAATTTAGTTCCAAGGCTTGGGCTCAATTTCTTCCATTTTCTCGAACTCTCTGAAAGGTTCACTTTGGAATTTCCATCCACTCCCTTTAATACAGCAGCAAGTCTCTTACAGTTTTGCGGGAGAAAAAGTGTATGGGTAAAGCTCTCCCTATACAAGTTGTTCGTAATGGAAGCTTTCAATTGGGATGCAATTACTGTGCTAGTCAGTATCACAGAATGCAAGAGAAACGGCCTGATGTGTATGCTCAAAGATCACAGTTTGGGCTGGATAATGAAGCACAGACTCAGCCCCAAAGATGACCTAAAAAGCCCATCGATGGGAGGTGGTATCGAGTGCAAACTCTTGNGCTCTTGGCGACACAGGAAACTGGCTCCCTTCCACCTCCTGCAAAGACTTGCTTCTATGTCTTGGGATCCCAACATACCCCACAGTATCCCAATCCAAGCAGGGGAACAGATTAATGACAAATCAGTGGTGGCTGCAAGGTCATGTCCTCACAGCTCGTGTTCTTCTAGAGAAAGGTTAAGATGAATATGTTGCTACCCTCTTCAGAGTCTCTGATTTGACCCTAATTAAAATGAAGTCTGAGAATCCTGCTTCAAGCCTTTCTTTTCTTTCTTCCAGGGAAGTCTGAGTGTTG
>NW_023196487.1:0-465 GCF_002007445.2 Ailuropoda melanoleuca
ATATTGCACACACCCTAGATTATAAACCCCTTATTGTCTGCTTTTAGCAGAGAGTCAGTGACCTTTCAGAATGGAGGAGTATGGCCCTTTGATCTTTTGGAGTGGACAGAATGGAATGGGAAGAAGGAAAGTGTCAGTCAGGAGGATTAAAAATACCAAAAAGTGGGGCACCTGGGTGGTTCAGTCGGTTAAGCATCGGATTTCATTCAGGCCATGATCTCAGGGTACCAGGATCCAGCCCCCTGATGAGACCAGAGTGGGGGCTCCCTGCTCTGTGAGGAGTCTCTTTGATCCCCCTCCATCTCCCTCCCCCTGCCATGCTCTCTCCAAAAAATAAATAAATAATCTTTTTATTTTTTTTAAAGATTTTATTTATTTATTTATTTATTTGACAGAGATAGAGACAGCCATTGAGAGAGGGAACACAAGCAGGAGGAGTGGGAGAGGAAGAAGCAGGCTCATAGC
>NW_023196487.1:492-768 GCF_002007445.2 Ailuropoda melanoleuca
TGATGTGGGGCTCGATCCCATAATGCCGGGATCATGCCCTGAGCCAAAGGCAGACGCTTAACCACTGTGCCACCCAGGCGCCCCATAAATAATCTTTTTAAAAAAAATACCAAGAAGTTACCTATCCCGAAACCAACGAAACATTTCTATGTGATTCAACAAGCAACTCTTTTAAGTGTGGCTCCTCTCAGAAATAGAGCATCCACCGCGGGGCGGCTGGCAGCTGGAGGGCCACCTGCACGGGGGAGCAGGCGGACTCGCGGTCAGCACCCGTGA
>NW_023196488.1:0-1313 GCF_002007445.2 Ailuropoda melanoleuca
AAAGGTACTAAAATTAAATTTCAAGAACTGGAAAGATGACTCAAGTTTGAAGATGCACACAGTAGACTCATTGAACAGTTCAGTCTTCTTTCTGCGCTAGAACTATATTGGGATCCAGACAACTGGCCTCACGAAACTGCTTTCTCCATCCTTCGACCAAGCTCATTACTGCTTGTGACTTGAACTTCAGTGACCAATCTCAGCTCCTGGATAAGCTCAACACATTGTCAGTTTTCTCCGCCTAGACCTGAGACAGTTGATGTGCATAAGAGAAACCACCATTCCACTGGAAGGATTTAAGTTTGATTTCCAAATGAAATCCAAGGAAAAGGCTTGGGTGCAACCAATCGAGTTCAGTAAGATACATTTCACGAGCTCCTACTTGTACAGGGCCCTGGGCCAGGCAGACACAAGGCAATAAGGAAAGGAATGGGCCCCCCAAGCAGCTCCTAGGATAACTGGGGAGAGAAGACACAGCACGAGGAACGCAAACAGCACCACTGTGGACCAGTTATGAGAACCCTGGCACTCCAGTTCCAGCTCCAAGTGACGGAACAAGTTCCACTGAATCTTGATAAGGCTCCTCTCCTCTGTCTCGGTATCATTTGACCAGATGATCCCTCAAGTCAACCCCATCCATCTCACTGTGCCCTCCCCATTCTCTAACTCAGTACTTGCATAGAAGAGAGAGTAACTGCGTATAGGAGATGTCCCAATATATCCCAATATCTTTCCGACTGTCTGTGCCTTCCCGACTCTCTAACCCTGTATGTGCACCTAAGAGATGTTCCAAGGCAGTAGCGGGATATCTCTTCAATTGTCTAATCCACGGATCAGGCAGTAACGGTGGTAGAAGTATATGAAAGAAGGTGAGGTCATCTGCCTCAGATGGATGCTCTATTCCTTCTGGCTGAGGAAGGCGGGAGGGAGTTTAAGGGAAAGGTGGGTCTTGAGTTGGGACCGAAAGGAATAACGGGAAGAGGTGGGAGAAGAGTAGAAGGTTACTCTAACACAGCGCTTCCCTCGTATTTTGTGTCGTGGCGAACAAAGAAAGCTCCATCTGTAGCACATCCCAGAGGAAACCAGCCAGGTGGGGCGGTGAGGCTGGGGGTGGCGGGAGCCCACCTGGCCTCCCCGCAGTTGAGAAGAAATCAGTATGTCAGCACACCTGTACGCCGTCTGGCACCCCCGTGTCCCACACGTGCCAGTTGGGCAGGACGCTGATGGTGGGAAGGAGCAAACTTCCTCTTTCCGGTTTTGAGTAGGGCCAGGTGTGGAAGTGTATAAGCGGAGAACGGGGAGAAAACCTCTGG
>NW_023196489.1:0-635 GCF_002007445.2 Ailuropoda melanoleuca
TCTCCTTTTCTTCCATAGTGGTAGCTGTTGGACCTTGGAGAAAACCAGAGCTCTATGGCTTAGAATATAAGACTATCAGTCACTCTGTGTCGAAATGGATTTAGAATCTTTGCAATATGCTTGAATAATTCCCTTCTCCATCTATTTCTATAGAGAAGTATCTGGTCATCTCTGGAGACTTGGGTCCTTATTAGGGTCTTTGTTTTCTTTCTTAAGAGGAAAATGTCAATCTTTTTTTTTTTGTTTGTTTGTTTGTTTGTCTAACAAATATTTATTTATTTATTTATTCAAGCAGAGAAAGACAATTATATGGTTTCTCTCATCTATGGAACAAAGAACTAGGAAGATCGGTAGGAAAATGTCAGTCCTTTTCTCAGCCATTAACTCTGTTTTAAAAATGTCGATCTTACCTTGATCAGCAACCTAGACTATCTGAATTCTAGGCATTTGTCAGATATAACCTCAAACTTACTGATATTTAATACCTATCAAANATCAAAGGTTGGTTGGGGAAAATGGCATCTACAGAGAATTTCCTAAAGCTTATTCATTCATGTGGAAACTCTGAATTTTACCCTTGGATTTGGTGAAGCCACCTGAGACTTGTGTTTTGCATGTTATTCTTTCTCTTGACT
>NW_023196490.1:0-544 GCF_002007445.2 Ailuropoda melanoleuca
AGTTACTGTGTACTAATTACAAATAATTTAAATGAAAGCATTTCTACAGCCACAGCCCATATCCACTAGATTTTAAGTCTATTTCCAAAATATTTGCTGGCAGAAACAAATTTATTTTTTGTCAAGAAGGCTTTATGTTTTCATTTTTGCTTTTTTCCTCCACATTTTGGTTATTTTCAACAAAATCCCCAAAGATTGTTTCACTTGTTCCAGCTCTAGAACACAAACGTAATGCAAATTTGTAAATTTCTGTGGCATTTTTCAAAAAAAAAAAAAATTAATGGGGTGCTCGCCTGGTTTAGTCGGTAGAGCATATGACTCTTAATCTCAGGGTCGTGAGTTCAAGCCTCACATTGGGTATGGAGCCTACTTAGTAAAAAAAATTTTTTTTAAAGTAATTTTTTTGAAAGGAAAGTTTTCCTTTTTTTTCTATAAGCTGATGGACTTTAACTACATCAACCATATGGGCACATTCATAGCAAGTGTATAAAGTAAGGTGTTTGAGCTCTAATATATCCGAATTGATTTTCTTTCTTTTTTTTTT
>NW_023196490.1:741-1116 GCF_002007445.2 Ailuropoda melanoleuca
GAATTGATTTTCTAATTAATTCACGTGGACTAGAAATTTTATTGCTAGAGAGAGCTTTATTCTACCCAGGAATCTGATCTGTTAGCCTTAGCATACTATAGTCTGAGCTAAAGACATTGTCTTTCTTTTTTTTTTTTTTCTCTCCCAATTTTTATTTAAATTCTAATTACCATATAGTGTAATATTGGTTTCAGGAGTAGAATTTAGTGATCTCGTACATACAACACACCTGATCTCATCTGATCTTGGAAGCTAAGCAGGGTCAGGCCTGGTTAATACTTGGATGGAAGACATTGTCTTTCTAGAGAAATTTTTGACCCATGAATTCTCAGACCGTTCAAAGAACTGCGTATCCTGTCTTATCAACATTGAAGA
>NW_023196491.1:0-833 GCF_002007445.2 Ailuropoda melanoleuca
ATGAGCCTGCTTCTTTCTCTCCCACTCCCCCTGCTTGTGCTCCCTCTCTCACTGGCTGTCTCTATCTCTGTGAAATAAATAAATAAAATCTTTAAAAAAAAAGAATAAATTTATTTAAATTATTTATAGACAACAATAAAATGTGAAATATAATTAGATAATAAATGTTGCAATGATGTTTGCAAAATATAGATTTAGTAATTTTATTGAATTAATTTCACAGAATATGCAGATTATTTTAAGTAGAAACTATAAGAATAGAATAGAGATTTAAATATTGCACAGGAAGAACATAGGAGATATGGTTTACCTTCCCATACATGAATAAAATCTTACATACATTAAATATGAACTCACAAGGAAAGTGAAAGGAAATAAGAATATTTAAAATTTTAAGTCTCAATACAAAGTAAATAAAAGAGGAATATCTTTCATTGACTTGCCAAATGAAATTTTGGAAAGAGACAGTCCACAGTAGGTGGCTATGACAAGGAACCTATAAATTAGAGTTCTAGGCCCAGCTATGCTCTTCACTAACCTGAGGAATAGAACGGGAATCCCTAAACATCTTTGCAGTTTTTTCTCTTGTTACCATTTCTAATTCCTATCTATATTTTAGGATTGCAGTAGATTGAAATGAGATAGTAAGGTATGTGAAATTGCTTGATGAATTTNATTTTAGGAAATAATAAGAATCGAAGAGTTATTTATTCAATTATTTACTCATGATTCTGTACTAAATGCATAGGCCTTAGATAAATAAATACAGTCTTTTTATGTTTTGTCTCCTTTTGAGGAACTTATAGTCTTTGGGGGCATTGGAGATGTATGCC
>NW_023196492.1:0-4052 GCF_002007445.2 Ailuropoda melanoleuca
GATTCTATATTCTCAGCAACGTTTTCTCTAATACTTTTTTCAAGTCTACTCATCATCTTGACCATTGTTGCCCTGAATTCAATTTCTGATAATTGGGATACATCCATATGTATTAATTCTGTGGCAGAGGCCACAGACTCATTATCTTTTCTTTGCTGGGGGGGACTTCTCCTTCTCGTCATTCTGATGAAGAGAGATTNTTGTCCAGAGCCCAAGTTGTTGACTGGGACCCAGGCCTTGCGCCCTTTTTCTATAGAGATCTTAGGGATGTGGGCTTCTTCCTTAAAGATTTTATTTATTTGAGAGAGAGAGAGAGAGACAGTCAGCAAGAAAGGGAACCCAAGCAGAGGAGTGGGAGAGGAAGAAGCAGGCTCCCGGTGGAGAAGCCCGATGAGGATCTCCTTTCTGGAACGTTGTGATCACACCCTAATCCGAAGACAGGTGCTTGGTGACTGCGCCACTCAGGCGCTCCGGGTTGTGGGCTTCTTGATTTTTCAGCCTGCCTTCTGNTGGCCTGCCTGCCAGTACTCAGAAAACCCTGTTTTGGTAGAGTCTTCGTATCTCCTGTGAGGGGGGATGGGGATGGGCTCCCTGTGAGCCGGTATTTCCGGCCTTTTGTTCTCTGGCAGCTTTCCCTGGCATTCCCTGGCTGTTTGCTATGCCTCTTCTGAGAGTCAGAGCAGCAGCAGCTGAAATTCAGCCTCTGTCTCAGAACAGAGGGATCGCGGATCGTTCTCCACTGATGTTCTGGCCACTTTAACTCTGTTTCTGTTGGTGCTGCTCAACCCTGCAGCAACCCGGGCTGTGTGCCCCACACCCGGCGTCCCAGCCCTCACTTCCAGGGCCGGCACGTCTCTGTCCTTTGTGTTTCCAACCCCGCCCGCAGCCAGCCGCCCTCCGCAGGCCCCCGGAGCTCCCCATATCAGTCTGGTGTCTCGCGGGTGCTGACCGTGAGTCCACCTGCTCCCCCGTGCAGGTGGCCCTCCAGCCACCAGTCGCCAGCCGCCCCGCATATGCTCCCGGAGCTCCCAGTCTCAGCCTCGATCCAGTGAGAACACCGGAGCTCCAGAGCTCCATGAGATGGTTGGTGGCGCACGCTCCCGGCTCACGGACTCAGTCTGCTGTTTCCAGAGTGCGGGTCCGCGGTCCGCCCGCTCCCCGGTGCAGGTGGCCCGCCAGCCGCCCTGCGCGCGCGCTCCTGGAGCTCGCGTTCTAAGTCTGTTGTCTCGCGGGTGCCGTCCGCGAGTCCGCCTGCTCCCCCGTGCAGGTGGCCCGCCAACTGCCAGCCATCCCGCGTGCGCTCCCGGAGCTCCCTTCTCAGTCTGCTGTCTCAAGCGTGCGGGTCCGCGGTCTGTCCGCTCCCCCTTGCAGGTGGCTACCGCTTCCCGGCGCCCTGACACGGCGGCTCCCTCCCCCTTCTGTTTAGCTTCCGATATCTGTGCGCGGTTTCACGGCTCCCCGCTTCGTACCTCGATACTCAGCGCTGGAGATGTTCATTTGTAGAGATCCAGATGTATCTTCCTGCGTCTCAGGCTGATTCCGTGGATATTCCTGCTGGTCTGGTACCTATCCAGCTCAACTCAGGGGACCGGCTGAAAAAGGGGTCCCCTACTCCTCCACCATCTTAACCTCCTCCCTACCATGTTGTTTCTTAAGGATAAGTTTAAGGCCTTCTCATTCCATTGCCACAACCACTTTTCATAGGATTTACCATGGAAGCAAAAATTTCGTTGGAAGTGGGTTTTTGCTGAATATTGTTTCTCAGTGCTGTGTCTGTCGTTTGCACTCATTGTACCAAACCACCTTGATTCCTGCTCCATCTTTCATAACGCTGATGTGACTTGAAGGGCTTTATCCTGACCCTTTGTTTTTGGCTCTACGTGGAGGATCTTTCCCATTCCCATACACCAATGTGGAATCGAGGTCCACAATGATTAAGCCGATGTTAGCTGTAGGGGTTTTCCTGGGTGCTCTGGTTTATTATTAATGAGAGGGTGCTGAGATCTCCAAATTCCAGAGTCTTTTCATTCATGCTCCCATACTCATGAGAGTTGATGTTCATTGGTCTTTCCCGGGTGAGTGTATTGTCTCAGAGACCAGTGTTTGACACTCTTTTCAAGTTTTCATGACCATTTTCCCTCATGTTTCCTTATTCACAATGGATTATGGTAGGGGTAAGACGGATCCTGTACAGGGTTGTTTCTTACATATATGTTTAAGGCCTTTTCATTCCATTGCCACAACAACTTTTGATAGTATTTACCCAGGAAGCAAAAATTTCATTGGAAGCGGGTTTTTGTCAAATACTCTTTTTCACTGCTGTGTTCTGCGTTTTGCACTCATGGTACCAACACACCTTGATTCCTGTTCCACCTTTCATAGCACTGATGTGACTTGAAGGGCTTTATCCTGAAACTTTGTTTTTGGCTCTAAGTGGAGGATTATTCCCAGTCCCTTACACCCAATGTGGAATTGATTTCCACAGTGATTAAGCTNGTTTTTGGCTCTAAGTGGAGGATTATTCCCAGTCCCTTACACCCAATGTGGAATTGATTTCCACAGTGATTAAGCTGATGTTAGATGGAGGTGTTTTCCTGGATGCTCTGGTTTGTTACCAATGAGAAGGGTGCCCAGTCCTCTAAATTCCAAATCCTCCTCATTCATGCAGCCATACTCATGAGAGGTTATGTTCTTTGGTCTTTCCCTGGAGAGTGCATTGTCACAGAGACCAGTGTTTGGCACTCTCATCAGGCTTCAATGAACACTTTCCCTCATGATTCCCTATTCACGAAGGATGATGATAGATCTAAGAGAGATCCTGTACAGTGTTGTTTCTTCCAGGTATATTTATGGCCTTTTCATTCCATTGCCACAACCACTTTTGATAGGAATTACCATGGAAGCAAAAATTTGGTTGGAAGTGGGTTTTTGCCAAATATAGTTTCTCAGTGCTGTGTTCATCGTTTTGCACTCATTGTAACAAACCACCTTGATTCCTGTTCCACCTTTCATAACACTGAAGTGACTTGAAGGGCTTTCTCCTGACACTTGGTTTTGGCTCTAAGTGGCGGGTTATTCCCAGTCCCATACATCCAATGTGGAATTGATGTCCACAATGATTAAGCTGATGTTAGCTGGAAGTATTTTCTGGACACTCTGGTTTATTACCAATGAGAAAGTTGCTGAATCCTCCAAATCCCAGAGCCTTTTCATTCATGCTCCCATACTCATGAGAGTTGATGTTCGTTGTTATTTCCCGAGTGAGTGTAGAGTCGCAGAAACCAGTGTTTGGCACTCTCGTCAGGATTTCAGGACAACTTTCCCTCATGTTTCCCTATTAACAAAGGATGATGATAGGGCTAAGAAGGATCCTGTTCAGTGTTGTTTATTACAGATGTGTTTAAGGCCTTTTCGTTCCATTGCCACTACCACATGTGATAGGATTAACCCAGGAAGCAATAATTCCTTTGGATGTGGGTTTTGGCCAAATATTGTTTCTCAGTGCTGTGTTCATCGTTTTGCACTCTTGGTACCAAACCACCTTGATTCCTGTTCCATCTATCATAACGCTGATGTGACTTGAAGGGATTTATATTGACACTTTTTATTGGCTCTAAGTGGCGGATATTTCCCAGGCCCATACAGCCAGTGTGGAATCGAGGTCCACAAAGATTAAGCTGATTTTAGCTGGGGGTGTTTTCCTGGTGCTCTGGTTTATTACCAAGGAGAAGAGCGCTGAGTCCTCCAAATTCCAAATACTCTTCATTCATGCTGCCATAATCAAGAGTGATAATGTTCATTGGTCTTTCCCTGGAGAGTGCAGTGTAACAGAAACCAGTCTTTGGCACTCTCGTCAGATTTCCATGACCACTTTCAATCCTGTTTCCCTATTCACGAAGGATGATGATAGTGCTAAGACGGCCACTGCACAGTGTTGTTTCTGACAGAAATGGTTTAGGCATTTTCGTTCCATTGCCACCAGCAGTTTTAATGGGATTTACCCATGAAGCAAACATTGCATTGGAGGCTGGTTTGGCCAAATTTTGTTTCTC
>NW_023196492.1:7000-20635 GCF_002007445.2 Ailuropoda melanoleuca
GTGAAAATGCTGATGTTAGATGGAGGTGTTTTCCTGGATGCTCTGGTTTGTTACCAATGAGAAGGGTGCCCAGTCCTCTAAATTCCAAATCCTCCTCATTCATGCAGCCATACTCATGAGAGGTTATGTTCTTTGGTCTTTCCCTGGAGAGTGCATTGTCACAGAGACCAGTGTTTGGCACTCTCATCAGGCTTCAATGAACACTTTCCCTCATGATTCCCTATTCACGAAGGATGATGATAGATCTAAGAGAGATCCTGTACAGTGTTGTTTCTTCCAGGTATATTTATGGCCTTTTCATTCCATTGCCACAACCACTTTTGATAGGAATTACCATGGAAGCAAAAATTTGGTTGGAAGTGGGTTTTTGCCAAATATAGTTTCTCAGTGCTGTGTTCATCGTTTTGCACTCATTGTAACAAACCACCTTGATTCCTGTTCCACCTTTCATAACACTGAAGTGACTTGAAGGGCTTTCTCCTGACACTTGGTTTTGGCTCTAAGTGGCGGGTTATTCCCAGTCCCATACATCCAATGTGGAATTGATGTCCACAATGATTAAGCTGATGTTAGCTGGAAGTATTTTCTGGACACTCTGGTTTATTACCAATGAGAAAGTTGCTGAATCCTCCAAATCCCAGAGCCTTTTCATTCATGCTCCCATACTCATGAGAGTTGATGTTCGTTGTTATTTCCCGAGGTGAGTGTAGAGTCGCAGAAACCAGTGTTTGGCACTCTCGTCAGGATTTCAGGACAACTTTCCCTCATGTTTCCCTATTAACAAAGGATGATGATAGGGCTAAGAAGGATCCTGTTCAGTGTTGTTTATTACAGATGTGTTTAAGGCCTTTTCGTTCCATTGCCACTACCACATGTGATAGGATTAACCCAGGAAGCAATAATTCCTTTGGATGTGGGTTTTGGCCAAATATTGTTTCTCAGTGCTGTGTTCATCGTTTTGCACTCTTGGTACCAAACCACCTTGATTCCTGTTCCATCTATCATAACGCTGATGTGACTTGAAGGGCTTTATATTGACACTTTTTATTGGCTCTAAGTGGCGGATATTTCCCAGGCCCATACAGCCAGTGTGGAATCGAGGTCCACAAAGATTAAGCTGATTTTAGCTGGGGGTGTTTTCCTGGTGCTCTGGTTTATTACCAAGGAGAAGAGCGCTGAGTCCTCCAAATTCCAAATACTCTTCATTCATGCTGCCATAATCAAGAGTGATAATGTTCATTGGTCTTTCCCTGGAGAGTGCAGTGTAACAGAAACCAGTCTTTGGCACTCTCGTCAGATTTCCATGACCACTTTCAATCCTGTTTCCCTATTCACGAAGGATGATGATAGGGCTAAGACGGATCCTGTACATTGTTTTTTCTTACAGGTATGTTTGTGGCTTTTTCGTTACACTGCCAAAACCATTTTGATAGGATTTACCACGAAGCAAATATTTCTTTGGAAGCGGGATTTGCAATATATTGTTTCTCAGTGCTGTGTTCATCAGGTTTCACTAATGGTACTAAACCACCTTGATTCCTGTTCCTCCATCGAAAAGGCTGATGTGACTTGAAAGGCTTTATCCTGAAACTTTGTTTCATGGCTCTAAGTTTTGCAACTTTCCCAGTCCCATACACCCTTTGTGGAATCGAGGTCCAGAATGATTAAACTGATGTTAGCTGGAGGGGTTTTCCTGGATGGTTTATTACCAATTAGAAGGGTGCTGAGTCCTCTAAGTTCCAAATCCTCTTATTCATGCTGCCATACTCATGAGAGATGATGTTCGTCGGTCTTTCCCTGGAGAGTGCAGTTTCACAGACACCAGTGTTTGGCACTCTCGTCAGGCTTTCATGACTTTCCCTCATGTTTCCTATTCATGAAGGATGAAGATAGGGATAAGACGGATCCTGTACATTGTTGTTTCTTACAGATATGTTTAAGGCCTATTTGTTCCATTGCCACAACCACTTTTGATAGGATTTACCAAGGAAGCAATAATTTCTTTTGAAGCGGGTGTTGGCCAATTATTTTTTCTAAGTGCGGTGTTCATTGTTTTGCACTCATGGTAGCCAACCATCTTGATTCCTATTCCATTTTCATAACGATGATGTGACATGAAGGGCTTTATCCTGACACTTTGTTTTTGGCTCTAAGTGGTGAATCTTTTCCCGTCCCATTCACCCCATGTGGAAGCGAGGTCCAAAATGATTAAGCTGATGTTAGCTGGAGGTGTTTTCCTGGCTGTTTTGGTTTATTACCAATGAGAGGATGCGGTGTCCTCCAAATTCCACAGACTTTTCATTCATGCTCCCACACTCATGAGAGTGATATTAGTTGGTCTTTCCCGCGTGAATGTGCTGTCTCGGAGACCAGTGTTTGGCACCCTCGTCAGGCTTTCATGATAATTTTCCCTCATGTTTCCTTATTCATGAAGGATGATGATAGGGCTAGGATGGATCCTGTACAGTGTTGTTTCTTACAGATAGGTTTAAGGCCTTTTCGTTCCATTGCCACAACCAGTGTTGATAGGATTAACCCAGGAAGGAAAATTTCGTTGGAAGCGGGTTTTCGCCAATATTTTTTCTCAGTCTGTGTTTGTCGTTTTGCACTCATTTTACCAAACCACCTTGATTCCGGTTCCATTTTTTCATAAGGCTGATTTGACTTGCGGGTTTATCCTGACACTTGTTTTTGGCTCTAACTGACGGATCTTTCCGAGTCCCATACAACCTATGTGGAATCGATGTCCACAATGATTAAGCTGATGTTTGCTGGAGGTGTTTTCCTGGATGCTCTGGTTTATTACCAATGAGAGGGTTCTGAGTCCTCCAAATTCCAGAGACTTTTCATTCATGCTCCCATACTCATGAGAATTGATATTCGTTGGTCATTCCCGGGTGAGTGTAGTGTCTCATAGAGCAGTGTTTGGCACTCTCGTCAGGGTTTCATGATCATTATCCCTCATATTTCTTTATTCACGAAGGATGATGATAGGGCTGAGACAGATCCTGTACTCTGTTGGTTCTTACAGACATGTTTAAGGACTTTTCATTCCATTGCTACAACCACTTTTGATAGGATTTACCTAGGAAGCAAAAATTTCATTTTAAGCAGGTTTTGCCAATATTGTTTCTCAGTGCTGTGTTTGTCCGGTTTCACTCATGGTACCAAACCAGCTTGATACCTGTTCCTCCTTCTGTAAGACTGATGTGACTTGAAGGGCTTACCCTGACAATGTTTCATGGCTATAAGTGGTGGATCTTTCCCAGTCCCATAAAAACAATGTGGAATCGAGGTCCACAAAGGGTAAGCTGATGTTAGCTGGAGGTATTTTTCTGGACACTCTGGGTTATTACCAATGAGAGGGTTCTGAGTCCTCCAAATTCCAGAAGCTTTTCATTCATTATGCCATACTCATGAGAGATGATGTTCGTTGGTCTTTCACTGGAGAGTGCACTGTCACAGAGACCAGTGTTTGGCACTCTCGACAGGCTTCCATGAACACTATCCCTCATGTTTCCTTATTCATGAAGGATGATGATAGGGTAAGACGGATCTTGTACAGTGTTGTTTTTTACAGATATGTTTAAGGACTTTTCGTTCTATTGCCACAACCACTTTTGATAGGATTTACCCAGGAAGCAAAAACTTCTTTGCAAGCGGGTATTTGCAAATACTGTTTCTCAGTTCTGTGTTCATCGGGTTTCACTCAGGGTCCAAACCACCTTGATTCGTTTTCCTCCTTCTATAAGGTTGACGTGACTTGAAGGGCTATATCTTGACATTTGTTGCACTGCTCTTAGTGGTGGATCTTTCCCTGTCCCATACACACAATGTGGAATCGAGGTCCACAATAATTAAGCTGATGTTAGCTGGAGGTGTTTTCCTGGATGCTGGGGATTTTACCAATGAGAAGGGTGCTGAATCCTCCAAATTCCACATCTTGTCATTCATGCTCCCATACTCATGAGAGATGATGTTCGTTGGTCTTTCCCTGGAGAGTGCAGTATCACAGAGACGAGTGTTTGGCATTCTTGTCAGGCTTCCATGAGCACTTTCCCTCATGTTTCCGTATCCACAAAGGATGATGATAGCGCTAAGACGGATCCTGTACAGAATTTTTCTGACAGGTATGTTTACGGCCTCTTCGTTCCATTGCCAAAATCACTTTTGATAGTATTTACCAAGGAAGCAAAAATTTCATTTGAAGCGGGTTTTTGCCAAATACTTTTTTCAGTGCTGTGTTCTTTTTTATTACCAGTGAAAATGTACTGAATCCTCCAAATTCCAGAAGCTTTTCATTCATGCTGCCATTCTCATGACAGGTGATGTTCGTTGGTTTCCCTGGAGAGTGCAGTGTCACAGAGACGAGTGTGTGGCACTCTTCTCAGGTTCAATGACCATTTCCCCTCAGGTTTCCGTATTCACGGAGGATGATGGTAGCTCTATGTCGGATCCTGTACACTGTTTTTTTCTTACAGGTATGCTTAGGCCTTTTCATTCCATTGCAACAACCACTTTTGATAAGATTTACCAAGGAAGCAAATATTTTGTTTGAAGCGGGTTTTGGCCAAATATTGTTTCTCAGTGCTGTGTTCATCATTTTGCACTCATGATACCAAACCACATTGATTCCTGTTCCACCTTTCATAACGCTGAAGTGTCTTTAAGTGCTTTATCCTGACACTTTGTTTTTGGCCTAATTGGCGGATCTTTCCAATTCACATACACCCAATGTGGAATCGAGGTCCAAAATGATTAAGCTGGAGGTGTTTTCCTGGATACTCTTGTTTATTAACAATGAGAGGGTGCTGATTCCTCCAAATTCCAAATCCTCTTCTTTCATGCTCCCATACTTATGAGAGATGATGTTTTTTGTTCTTTCCCTGGAGAGTGCAGTATCACAGAGACCCGTGTTTGGCATCTCGTCAGGCTTCCATGACCACTTGCCCTCATGTTCCCCTATTCAAGAAGGATGATGATAGGGCTGAGATGTATCCTGTAGAGTGTTGTGTCTTACAGATATATTTAAGGCCTTTTTGCTCCATTGCCACAAACACTTTTGATAGGATTTACCAAGGAGGCAAAAATTTCGTTGAAGCTGGTTTTTGCCAATATTGTTTCTCAGTGCTGTGTTCTTCGGGTTTCACTCATGGTACCAAACCACCTTGATTCCGCTTCCACCTTTCATAACGCTGATGTGACTTGAAGGGCTTTAACCTGACGCTTGGTTCCACGGGTCTAAGTGGTGGATCTTTCCCAGTCCCATAAACCAACGTGGAATCGATGTCCACAAAGAAAAAGCTGATGTTAGATGGAGGTATTTTCCTTGACATCTGGTTTATTAACAATGAGAAATGTGCTGAATCCAACAAATTCCAGAAGATTTTCATTCATGCTGCCGTACTCATGAGATGTGATGTTCGTTGGTCTTTCCCTGGAGAGTGCAGTGTCACAGAGACCAGTGTTTGGCACTCTCGTCAAGTTTCCATGAGCACTTTCGCTCATTTTTCCGTATTCACGAAGGATGATGATAGCGCTAAGACGGATCTTGTACCGTGTTATTTCTTACAAGTATGATTATGGAATTTTCGTTCCATTGCACAACCACATTTGATAGGATTTACCAAAAAAGCAAAAATTTTGTTGGAAGCGGGTTTTTGCCAAATAATGTTTCTCAGTGCTGTGTTCGTCGTTTTCCACTCATGGTACCAAACCATCTTGATTCCTCTTCCAACTTTCTTAACACTGATGTGAATTGAAGGGCTTTATCCTGACATTTGTTTTTGGCTCTAAATGGTGCATCTTTCCCAGTCCCATACACCCAATGTGGAATCGAGGTCCACAATGATTAAGCTGATATTAGCTGGAGGTGTTTACCTGGATGTTCTGGTTTATTACCAATGAGAGGGTGCTGAGTCCTCCAAATTCCTGAGAATTTTCATTCATGCTCCCATACCCATGAGAGTTGATGTTTGTTGGTCATTCCTGGGGGAGTGTAGTGTCTCAGAGACCAGTGTTTGGCACTCTCGACAGGGTTTCATGATAATTTTCCCTCATGTTTCCTTATTCACGAAGGATGATGATAGGGCTAAGATGGATCCTGTACATTGTTGTTTCTTACAGATACGTTTAAGGGCTTTTCGTTCAATTACCACAACCACTTTTGATAGTTTTTCCCAGGAAGCAAAAATTTCACTGGAAGCTGGTTTTTGCCATTATTGTTTCTCAGTGCTGTGTGCCTCGGTTTTCACCCATGGTACCAAACAACCTTGATTCCTGTTCCTCCTTCTATAAGGCTGATGTGACTTGGGCTTTATACTGACACTTTTTTTCATGACCCTAAGTGTTGGATCTTTTAAAAGTCCCGTACACCCAATGTGGAATCCAGGTCCACTATGATTAAGCTGATTTTGCCTGGAGGTGTTTTGCTGGATGTTCTGGTTTTTTTTTTACCAATGAGAAGCGTGCTGAGTCCTACTAATTGCAAGTCCTCTTTATTCATGCTCCCATACTCATGAGAGATGATGTTCATTGATCTTTCCTTGGAGAGTGTCGTGTCTAAGAAACCAGTGTTTGGCACTCTTGAACTCTTTCATGACCATTTTACATACTTTTCCCTATTCACGATGGTTGATGATAGGGCTAAGTCGGATCCTGTTCAGTGTTGTTTCTTACACACGTTTATGGCCTTTTCGTTCCATTGCCACGACAACTTTTGATAGGATTTACACAGGAAGCAAAAATTTCATTGGAAGCGGGTTTTCATCAAATATTGTTTCTCAGTGCTGTGTTTGTCGTTTTGCACTCATGGTACCAAACCACCGTGATTCTGGTCCCACCTTCCATAACGCTGATGTGACTGAAGGGCTTTATCCTGACACTTTGTTTTTGGCTCTAAGTGGTGGATCTTTCCCAGTCCCCAACACCCAATGTGGAAACGAGGTCCACAATGGATAAGCTGATGTTAACTGTAGGTATTTTCGTGGACGCTCTGGTTTGTTACCAAGGAGAAGGGGGCTGAATCCTCCAAATTCCAGAGACTTTTTATTCATGCTCCAATCCTCATGAGAGCTGATGTTAATTGTTCTTTCCCAGGGGACTGTAATGTGTTTGAGCCCAGTGTTTGGCATTCTCGTCAGGTTTTCATGACCACTTTACCTCATCTTTACCTCTTCATGAAGGATGATCATAGGGTTAAGTTGGATCCTATTCACTGTTGTTTCTTACAGATACGTTTAAGGCCTTTTCGTTCTATTGCCACAACCACTTTTGATGTGATTTACCCAGTAGGCAAAATTTTCGTTGGAAGCGTGTTTTTACCAAACACTGCTTCTCAGTGCTGTGTTCATCATTTTGCACTTATGGTACCAAACCAACTTGATTCCTGTTCCACCTGTCATAATTGTGATTGACTTGAAGGGCTTTGCCATGACACATTATTTTTGGCTCTAAGTGGCGGATTTTTCCCAGTCCCATACACCCAATGTGGAATTGAGGTCCACAATGATTAAGCTTAATGTAGCTGGAGGTGTTTTCCTCGATGCTTTGGTTTGCTACCCGTGAGAGGTTGCTAAGGCTCATATTCCAAAATCTCTTCATTCATGATCCCATACTCATGAGAGATGATATTCATTGGTCTTTCCCTGGAGAGCGCAGTGTCACAGAGCCACTGTTTGGCACTCTTGTCAGGGCTTCCATGACCACTTTCCCTAATGTTTCCCTATTCTGGAAGGATGATGATAGGGCTTAGACGTCTCCTGTACAGTGTTTTTTCTACAGGTAAGATTATGACATTTTGTTCCATTGCCACAACTACTTTTCACAGGATTTACCAAGGAAGCAAAAATTTGGTTGGAAGCGGTTTTTGCCAAATATTGTTTCCCAGTGCTGTGTTCGTTGTTTTGCACTCATGGTACCAAACCACCTTGAATACTGTTCCATCCTTCATAACGCTGATGTGACTTGAAGAGCATTATACGGACACTTTCTTTTTGAATATGTGACGGATTTTTCCCATTCCCATACACACAATGTGGAATCGAGGTCTACAATGATTAAGCTGATGTTAGCTGGATGTGTTTTCATGGTTGTTCTGTTTTATTACTAATGAGAGGGTGCTGAGTCCTCCAAATTCCAGAGACTTTTCATTCATGCTCCCATACTCATGGGAGTTGATGTTCGTTGGTCTTTCCCGGGTGAGTGTAGTGTCTCAGACACCAGTGTTTGGCACTCTCCTCAGGGTTTCATGACAATTTTCCCTCATGTTTCCTTATTCACGAAGGATGATGATTGGGCTGAGATGAATCCTGTACTGTGTTGTTTCTTACAGATATATTTAAGGCCTTTTCGTTCCATTGCCACAACCTCTTTTGATAGGATTTTCCCAGGAAGCAAAAATTTCATTGGAAGCGGTTTTTTGCCAATATTTTTCTCAAGGCTGTGTTCCTCAGGTTTCACTCATGGTACCAAACCACCTTGATATCTGTTCCTCCTTCTATAAAGCTGATGTGACTTGAAGGGCTATATCCTGACACTTTGTTTTTGGCTCTAAGTGGCGGATCTTTCCCAGTCACATAAAACCAAGGTGGAATCAGTGTGCACAATGATTAAGCTGATGTTAGCTGGAGGTGTTTTCCGGGATGATCTGGTTTATTACCAATGAGAGGGTGCTGAGACCTCCAATACCCAGAGACTTTTGATTCATGCTCCCATACTCATGAGAGTTTATGTCCGTTGGTCTTTCCCTGGTGAGGGTAGTGTCTCAGAGTCGAGTGTTTGGCACTCTCGTCAGGGTTTCATGACCACTTCCCTCATCTTTCCCTATTCACGAAGGATGATGGTAGGGCTAAGATCGATCCTATTCACTGTTGTTTCTTACAGGTATGTTTATGGCCTCTTCGTTCCATTGCCACAACCACTTTTGATAGGATTTTCCCAGGAAGCAAAAATTTCATTGGAAGCGGGTTTTGCCAATATTGTTTCTCAGTGCTGTGTTCGTCGGGTTTCACTCTTTTTACCAAACCACCTTGATGCCTGTTCCTCCTATAAGGCAGATGTCACCTGAAGGGCTTTATACTGACACTTTGATTTTGGCTCTAAGTGGCGAACCTTCCCAGTCCCATAAACCCAATGTGGAATCGAGGTCCAAAAGAATAAGCTGATGTTAGCTGGACGTGTTTTCCTGGATGCTCTGGTTTTTTTTTTTACCAATGAGAATGGGGCTGAGTCCTGCAAATTCCAAAGCCTCTTCATTCACGCTCCCATACTCATGAGATATGATGTTCATTGGTCTTTCCCTGGAGAGTGTAGTGTCTAAGAAACCAGTGTTTGGCACTCGTCAGGCTTTCATGACCACTTTACCTCATTTTCCCTATTCATGAAGGTTGATGATAGGGCTAAGTCGGATCATGGTCAGTGTTGTTTCTTACAGGTATATCCATGGCCTTTCGTTCCATTGCCACAACCAATTTTGATAGGATTTACTCAGGAATCAAAAATTACATTGGAAGCAGGTTTTGGTCAAATATTGTTACTCAGTGCTGTGTTTGTCGTTTTGCACTCATGGTACCAAGCCTCCGTGATTCTGTTCCACCTTCCGTAATGCTGATGTGACTTGTAAGGCTTTATCCTGACACATTGTTTTGGAACTATGTGGTGGATATTTCCCAGTTCCATGCACCCAATGTGGAATCGAGGTCCACAAAGAATAAGCTGATGCTGCAGTTATTTTTCTGGACGCTCTGGTTTATTACCAATGAGAAATGTGCTGAATCCTCCAAATTCCAGAAGCTTTTCATTCATGCTGCCATACTCATGAGAATTGATGTTCATTGGTCTTTCCCGGGTGAGTGTTTGTCTCAGAGACTCTCATCAGGGTTTCATGATCATTTTCCCTCATGTTTCCTTATTCACGAAGGATGATTATAAGGGTTAGATGGATCCTGTACAATGTTGTTCCTTCCAGATATGTTTAAGGCCTTTTCATTCCATTGCCACAATCACTTTGATAGGATTTACCCAGGAAACAAATATTTCATTGGAAGCGGGGTTTTGCCGAAAGAGCTCTCAGTTCTGGTTTCGTCGGGTTTCACTCGTACCAAAACTCCTTGATTCCTGTTCCTCCTTCTATAAGGGAGATGGGACTTGAAGGGGTTTATCCTGACACTTTGTTTCACGGCTCTAAGTGGTGGATATTTCCCAGTCCCATAAAACCAATGTGGAATAGTGGTCCACAAAGAGTAAGCTGATGTTAGCTGGAGGTATTTTCTGGACACTCTGGTTTATTACCCATAAGAAGGGCACTGAGTCCTCAAAATTCTAGAACATTTTCATTCATGATCCCTTACTCATGAGAGATGATGTTCGTTGATAATTCCCTGAATAGTGTGGTGTCTCGGAGACCAGTGTTTTTCAATCTCGTAAGGCTTCCGCTACCACTTTCCCTCGTATTTCCCTATTCACGAAGTATCCTGATAGGGCTAAGATGGTCCCTGTCTGGTGTTGTTTCTGACGGACATGTTTATGTCCTTTTCATTCTATTGCCACCACCAGGTTGGATAAGAATTACCCAGGATGCAAACATTTCTTTGGAAGCGGGTTTTTGGATATTATTTTCTCAGTGCTGTGTTCATCGGGTTTCACTCACGGTACCAAAGTACCTTGATTCCTGTTCCAAATACCAAGAGGGCGATGTGACTTAATGGGCTTTATCCTGACAATTTGTTTCTTGATTCTAAGTGGTGGATCATTCCCAGACCCATACACACAATGTGGATATGGTGTCCACATTGAAAAGCCTGATGTTAGCTGGAAGTATTTCCAGGACGCTCTGGTTTTTTTACCAATAAGAAGGGCACTGAGTCCTCTAAATTCCTGAAACTTTTCATTCATGCTCCCTTACTCATGAGAGATGATGTTCGTTGATCTTTCCTGGGATAGTGTGGTGTCTCAGAGACCATTTTTTGGCACTCTCGTCATGATTCTGCTACACTTTCCTTAATGTTTCTGTATTCAGGAAGGGTGATGATAGGCTAACATGGTCCCTATACGGTGTTGTTTCTGAAGGACATATTTATGGCCTTTTCGTTCCATTGCCACCAACAGTTTTTTAGGATTTACCCAGGAAGCAAACATTTCGTTGGAAGCGGGTTTTTGCCAAATTTTTTTTCTCAGTGCTGTTTTTGCTGGGTTTCCCACGCGGTACCAAAGCACCTTGATTCCTATTCCACCTTCATTAAGGCCGATGTGACATTGAAGGCCTTTATCCTGACACTTTTTTCTTGACTCTAAGTGGTGGATCCTTCCCAGGCCCATTCACCCAATGTGCAATTGATGTCCCAGTTGAAAATGCTGATGTTAGATTGAGGTATTTTCCTGGATATTCTGGTTTTTTAAAATAAGAAGGGCGCTGTGTCTTTGAAATTCCTAAACCTTTTATTTTATGCTCCGTTATTCCTGAGAGATGATGTTCATTGATATTTCCGGGGATACTGTGGTGTCTCAGAGACCAGTGTTAGTAAATCTAATAAGACTTCTGCGACCACCTTGGCACTCTCCAAGGTTTCTGTGACCACTTTCCTTCATGTTTCCCAATTCACGAAGGATGATAGGGCTAAGAAGGTCCCTGAACAGTGTTGTTTCTCAGGGACATTTTTATGGCCTTTCCGTTCCATTGCCACCACCATTTTCGATAGGATTTACCCTGGAAGCAAACATTTCGTTAGAAGCGGGTTTTGGCCTAATTATGTTTCTCAGTGCTGTGTTTGCCATTTTTCCCTCATGGTACCAAAGCACCTTGATTCTTGTTCCAACTTCCATAAAGACGAAGTGACTTCAAGGGCTTCATCTTGACACTATGTTTCTTCGTTCTAAGTGCTGGATCCTTCCCAGGCCCATAGACCCAAAGTGGAATTTGGGTACCCAATGAAAAGTCTGATGTCAGCTGGAGATGTTTTCCTGGATGCGCTGCTTTATTACCAATAAGAAGGGCGCTGAGTCCTCGAAATTACAGAACGTTTTCTTTCATGCAGTCTTACTCATGAGACATGATGTTCGTTGATATATCCCTGGATTGTGTGGTGTCTCAGAGACCACTATGTGGCACTCTCGTCAGGCTTCTGCGAGCACTTTCCCTCTTGTTTCCCTATTCACGAACATGATGATAGTGCAAAGATGGTCCCTGTACGGTGTTTTTTCTGATGGGCATGCTTTTGGCCTCTTCGCTCCATTGCCAACACCTGTTTGGATAGGATTTACCCAGGAAGCAAATAGTTCATTGGAAGCGGGTTTTGGCCAAATTTTGGTTCTCAGTGCGGTGTTCGAAGGGTTTCACTCACGGTATCAAAGCACCTTGATTCCTCTTCCACCTTCCAAAAGGCCAATGTGACGTCAAGGGCTTTATCCTCACACTTTATTACTTGGCTCTAAGTGTTGGACCCTTCCCAGGCCCATACACCCAATGTGGAATCAGGGTCCCCAATGAAAACGCAGATATATGCCTGATGTGTTTTCCTGGGCGCCCTGGTTTATTACCAATAAGAAGGGTGTTGAGTCCCCGAATTTCCTGAACATTTTCATTCATGCTCCCTTACTCATGAGAGCTGATGCTCGTTGATAATTCCCTGGATTGTGTGGTGTCCCAGAGACCACTATATGGCACTCTCGTCAGGCTTCCGTGAACACTTTCCCTCCTGTTTCTATTCACGAAGGATGATGATAGTGCTAAGACGGTCCCTTTACAGTGTTTTTGGGCGGGCATGTTTTTGGCCTTTTCGTTCCACTGCCACCACCATTTTTGATAGGATTTACCCAGGAAGCAAACATTTCGTTAGAAGCGGGTTTTGGCCTAATTATGTTTCTCAGTGCTGTGTTTGCCATTTTTCACTCACGGTACCAAAGCACCTTGATTCTTCTTCCATCTTCCAGAAGGACGAAGTGAATTCAAGGGCTTTCTTCATTCTAAGTGCTGGATCCTTCCCAGGCCCATACACCCAATGTGGAATTAGGTTCCCCAATGAAGAGTCTAATGTTAGCTGGAGATGTTTTCCGGGATGCTCTGCTTTATTACCAATAAGAAGGGTCCTGAGTCCTCGAAATTCCTGAACCTTTTCTTTCATGCACTCTTACTCATGCGACATGATGTTCAATGATATACCCCTGGATTGTGTGGTGTCTCCGAGACCATTATGTGGCACTCTCGTCAGACTTCCGTGAGCACTTTCCCTCATGATTCCCTATTCAGGAACATGATGATAGTGCTAAGACGGTCCCTGTTCGGTGTTTTTTCTGATGGGCATGCTTTTGGCCTCTTCGCTCCATTGCCAACACCTGTTTTGATAGGATTTACCCAGGAAGCAAATAGTTCATTGGAAGCGGGTTTTGGCCAAATTTTGTTTCTCAGTGCCGTGTTCGTCGGGTTTCACTCACGGTATCAAAGCACCTTGATTCCTGTTCCACCTTCCAAAGGCCAATGTGACGTCAAGGGCTTTATCCTCACACTTTATTTCTTGGCTCTAAGTGTTGGACCCTTCCCATGCCCATACACCCAATGAGGAATGGAGGTCCCCAATGAAAACGCTGATGTATGCTTGATGTGTTTTCCTGGACGCCCTGGTTTATTACCAATAAGAAGGG
>NW_023196493.1:0-227 GCF_002007445.2 Ailuropoda melanoleuca
AACATAGTACTAGAAGTCCTTGCAACAGCAATCAGACAACAAAAAGGGATCAAAGGTACCCAAATCGGCAAGAAAGAAGTCAAAATGTCTCTCTTCGTAGATGACATGATAGTCTACGTGGAAAACCGAAAAGATCCACTCCCAAACTATTAGAAGTTATAGAGCAATTCAGTAATGTGGCGGGATACAAAATCAGTGCTCAGAAATCAGTTGCATTTCTATACACG
>NW_023196493.1:404-712 GCF_002007445.2 Ailuropoda melanoleuca
TGGAAAAATATTCCATGCTCATGGATCAGAAGAATTAACATAGTTAGAATGTCCATGCTACCCAGAGCAATCTACACTTTCAATGCTATCCCGATCAAAATACCGAGGACATTTTTCAAAGAAGTGGAACAAATAGTCCTTAAATTTGTATGGAACCAGAACAGGCCCCGAATCTCCAAGGAACTGTTGGAAAGGAAAAACAAACCTGGGGGCATCACAATGCCGGATTTCAAGCTATACTACAAAGCTGTGATGACAAAGACAGCATGGTACTGGCACAAAAACAGACACATGGACCAATGGAACAG
>NW_023196494.1:0-801 GCF_002007445.2 Ailuropoda melanoleuca
CTGATAATAATATTTTCACTGCTTCTAACATTCACCTACCAAAAACTTCATTCTAATTAAAGGGTCATAGCGTTTGCCGCTAAAAATAGAGGGGCCTTGCAGCTAAAGTTGGAACTACCAAATAAAGCAAGTGTACTTCAGCATTTCAACAAAAGGAGCTAGTCTGTGTTCACTGATTCAAAGGAAAACTTAACCAGATCTGTTTCAGTGGCACCTTCTAAAGTAAACGGGAGCTGAAGAATTGGGTTTGGGCTGCATAGTTAGGTTGCCTGTTGAGATAAGTTGTAGGTGGGGGCTAGTAGTCTGGGAAAAAGAAGGACTCTGTGACCCCTCATCCTAAGCCACTTTCTCAGTCAGTAATTCCCTGAAAGTAGTCTGTAAAGAAAATGTAATATTTAGCAAAGTAGAGATGAGATCATTATTTGGTGAAATGGGATTTACTTCAATGTGAATCTTTGTGAAGGTGAGAAGTAAAGCAGGCCAAACCTTTAGTATTCCCTGCCAGGTACAACTGTACCCACATAAGCTGTTTTTGGAGACATCTGTAGGAATAGAGCAAGCGTTGCTCTTTAGACCAAGTTTCTGTCTTAAATTTAAGGGATAGCTGCTTCTATTTGGGAAAAGACAAAGGTGTACATCTCAGAACATGTACTGCGTGTNATGTGTCCCTTTCAAAGCTCAGCAATTTCAACAGCTCATCTATAAAATAGGCAATAACACTGTTTTTTTGTGTTTTTTTTAAAGATTTTTATTTATTTATTTGACAGAGATAGAGACAGCCAGCGAGAGAGGGAACACAAG
>NW_023196495.1:0-1584 GCF_002007445.2 Ailuropoda melanoleuca
CAAATACCATGTATGTCACAATATCATAAAAATGATGTTTCCGTAAGTCCCCTTGTGAAACATGTGGGGACAATTACTGCGCTGGTGGCAATCTGCATGTTTCCTCCGAAACAGCTGCTGCCCAAGGACGAGTTTCATGAGAATCCCTGACTTTGGGGCTGCTGTGTTGGGGTGGACAGAGTGCGTGTTCACGGCCTGGCTGTTTGCCCCAAGAAATAAATTCTGATATGTTGCATTTCACATGATTCTCATCAAAATGGGGGAAAATGTATGCTACATTTATAATTCAGTATACTGCATTTTGAGCATTTTTGTGACATGAGAACACTTCTCTTCTGACCAGCCGTCAGCGGGAATGGTACACAGTTTATAAGCGTAATGATGGAGAGACTCTGTGCCGTTCAGACCCTGAATCTCCCTGTGCTGCAAGGAACGATCCCGGGGCTTGACACAGGGGCAGGAGGACATCCCAGGAGGTCATTCCTGTATGCAGTGGTCAGCAGTAGGTTAATCATCCACGGAGGTGACTAATGCCACAGAAAATACCCCGGGAGGGCGGCTGGGTGATTCATTCGGTTAAGTGTCCGACTCTTGATTTCAGCTCAGGTCATGATCTCGGGGTCGTGGGATTGAGCCCCGCATCAGCGTTGCCCTCAGCGTGGGAGTCTGCTTCTCTCCCGCTTCCTCTGCCCCTCCCCCTGCCTGCGTTCTCCCTCTTTAAATAAATAAATAAATCTTAAAAACAGAAAAAAAAGAAAAAGAAAACATTGCATGTTAATTAATCAAACAAACGAACAAACAGACAGACATCAAATGAAGAATGCTCCCTCGTTCCCAAATCATCTTCCCATTATCTGGATCCCAAATGCTCAGAGACGCACAGATGCCCTCCAGCCCGAGGGGTGGTGCAAGTGAGGGACAGTGGGATGGAGTGGCTGTGACCGGTTTCCGCTGCAATAACCCTTTCTCCAAATCTTGTGGAAGCACGACCATGTGAAGGGGTTGCTTGGGTGCCCACCGCCGCCTTGCAGTCCTCAGCTGCACACAGTCCTGCCTACACGGGCACTCTGGACACCGGGCCGGTGCTGCGGGCTGCCCGTGCCCCTGAAACGCTCAAGCCCTGACGCTCAGGACCTCAGAATGAGACTTACAGAGGTGATTAAAGTAACATGAGGTCGTATGGGGGCCCTGATTCAGTCTGCCTGGCGTCCTCATAGGAAGAGGGGACACGCGGGGAGCACGGCTGTCTGCACACCAGGCAGAGTCCTCAGGAGAAACCAGCCCTGTCCACGCCTGGATCTCAGCTTTCTGGCCTCCAGGACTGGGAGACGGGGATTCCTGGGTAAGCAGCGCAGGCTGTGGTCCTTGGGGCAGCGGCTCGAGGGGCTGATACCGTGGGGTTCCTGGAACGTGGCTGCAGTGTTCCAGAGCACAGCGAGGTTTCGCAGCCGACTTGCGGTTGAATTTATTCCCTACACTGTACTGTTCTGGCTGCCGCAAGAGGAGAGCGTGCACGACAGAAAATTCCTTGCCTCTCCCTGTTGACTCAGAGTGAGCATGAGAACGTAGAAACACATAAAACTT
>NW_023196496.1:0-1042 GCF_002007445.2 Ailuropoda melanoleuca
TGGAGATTCGGGGCCTTTTCTGTTTCCATACAAATTTAAGGACTATTTGTTCCAGTTATTTGAAAAATGTCATTGGTATTTTTATCGGGGTAGCATTGAAAGTGTAGATTGCTCTGGGTAGCATGGACATTTTAACTATGTTAATTCTTCTGATCCATGAGCATGGAATATTTTTCCATCTTTTTGTGTCTTCTTCGGTGACTTTCAAGAGTGATTTGTAGTTTCTGGAATATAGATTCTTTACGTCTCTGGTTAAGTTAATTCCAAGGTAACGTATGGATTTTGGTGCTATTGTAAGTGGGATGGATTCGCAAATTTCTCTTTCTTCAGTCTCATTATTCGTGTATAGAGATGCAACTGATTTCTGAGCATTGATTTTTATATCCCGCCACATTACTGAATTGCTCTGTAACTTCTAGTAGTTTGGGAGTGAATTCTTTTGGGTTTTCCATGTAGAGTATCATGTCATCCACGAAGAGAGACAGTTTGACTTCTTCTTTGCCGATTTGGATACATTTTATCCCTTTTTGTTGTCTGATTGCTGTTACAAGGACTTCTAGTACTACGTTGAATAATAGTGGCGAGAGTGGGCATCCTTGTCGTCTTCCTGATCTTAAGGGAAAGGCTTCCAGCTTTTCCCCATTGAGAATGATATTTGCTGTAGGNGATTTGCTGTAGGCATTTCATAGATGGCTTTTATGAGATTGAGAAATGTACCCTCTATCCCTACACTTGGAAGGGTTTTAATCAGGAAAGGATGCTGTATTTTGTCAAATGCTTTTTCTGCATCTATTGAGAGCATCATGTGGTTCCTGAGTCTTTTCTTGTTAATATGATGTATCACGCTGGTCAATTTGTGAATGTTGAACCACGCTTGCATCCCAGGGATGAATCCCACTTGGTCATGATGGATAATCCTTTTAATGTACTTTGGATACTATCAGCAAGGATCTTGTTGAGGATTTTGGCATCCATATTCATTAGGGAAATCGGTCTGTAATTCTCCATTTTGAGGGGGTCTTTGCCTGGTTTGGGGATCAAG
>NW_023196496.1:1344-1449 GCF_002007445.2 Ailuropoda melanoleuca
GCTGTTGATAATAGTCTAATAATCCTTCCAATTTGTCATGACCTCTCCTTTTTCATTCATAATTTTATTAATTTGGGTCCTTTCTCTTTTCTTTTGGATAAGTCT
>NW_023196497.1:0-672 GCF_002007445.2 Ailuropoda melanoleuca
AACCTATATATTGATGCATTATGATCATCATCTAAGAGTTCATAATTCATATTACAGTTCACTCTTCCTCTTGTACATTCTATGGGTCTGGACAAATATATAATGACACATAGCCACCATTATAATATCATACAGAGTATTTTCACTGCTTTAAAAATTCTCTGCGCTCTCTCACCACTCTTCGGCCATTCCAACAACCTACCCCTGACAACCACAGATCTTTTTACTGTCTCCATAGTTTTGCCTTTTCTAGAGTGTCATATAGTTGGAATAATACCGTGTTCAGGGGTTCCGATTGGCTTCTTTCAATTACTAATATGCCTTTAAGCTTCCTCCATGTCTTTTCATAGCTTGATAGCTTGTTTATTTTTAGTGCTGAATAAACATACCACAGTTTATTTACCCATTCTTCTATTGAAGAACATCTTGATTGCTTCCAACTTTTGACAATTATGAATAAACCTGCTATAAACTCACCTTACTTTCCNCTATAAACTCACCTTACTTTCCCATAAGTGACAGTTCTTTTACCTTTCAGGATATGACCATTCCAATATAGATTGTAAATGTTTTATCATTGTTCTCATGACATTTATAAAATTTTTAAAAATTCTTCATCTATTTAACAAATATTTATTGAAAGTTAATAATAGTAGTACAAATATATTTCTT
>NW_023196498.1:0-864 GCF_002007445.2 Ailuropoda melanoleuca
GTCTTCAGCTGCTACCTAGCCTCGTTCTCGCTGGTCACTGTAGTGTCTGTGGTCTTCCAGACTTTACACTAGGCTCCTTTATTCTCATTCCATACGTATGTCCCGGGTAACCTCATCCATGCTTGTGGTTTCATTTCCGATCTAGATGCTGGTGAATCCCAAGTCTGTATGTCCATCCTTGACAAGGGCCTGAGAGCTAGATCTTTGTACGTATTTCCCTTCCTGTTGGACATCTCAATTTGGATGACTCTCCGGAAGCTTTAGATTCAACATGTGTAAAATTGAGCTTACCTTCTTGAAGGCAGGATGGAGAAGAGATTAAAATTGTGGGCTCTAAGGTCGAGGTTGATTCTGCCATTTACTAACAATATGGCCATTTCTGACATTTAAAATGGGATAATGATGGCACTTACCTCACGGGGCCATTATAAGAGTTAAATGCAAAGTCCTCAGCACCAGGGTATAGAATGAATCTTCAGTGGATGTTAGCTGCTACTCTCGTCTTTGCTACTGGGAGAACTAGCGCTAGTGCGGCTACCATTGCTACTTCTGCCTCCCCCACTGGCTCTGTCCCCAGTGCTCCTCTTCGTCCCAGTGGATCCTAACAATAAGAGGCAACACTCAAGCACTTAATATGTGTAGGTGCTCTCAGCACTTAATACGTGTAGGTGCTCTACAAACTCTGTATGCATTACCTCATTTGATCCTCGCTACAACCCTTTGAGGTGGGCCCTATTATTTTCTTCGATTTCTATGAAAATTAAGTGTCCAAGGTTAAATAACTCATTAGTCATCTCACAATCACTAGAATTTGTGTTCAGATCTGCAGACCTTTTAACTTATCCTCTGGGTAGTTAGGTTTTG
>NW_023196499.1:0-818 GCF_002007445.2 Ailuropoda melanoleuca
TTTCTGTTTCCATACATTTTAAGGACTATTTGTTCCAGTTCTTTGAAAAATGTCCTCTGTATTTTGATCAGAATAGCATTGAAAGTGTAGATTGCTCTGGGTAGCATGGACATTTTAACTGTTAATTCTTCTTATCCACAAGCATGGAATATTTTTCCATCTTTTTGTGTCTTCCTCAATATCTTTCAAGAGTGATTTGTAGTTTGTAGAATATAAATCCTATACATCTCTGGTTAAGTTAATTCCAATGTAACGTATGGTTTTTGGTGCTATTGTGAATGGGATGGAGTCTGTAATTTCTCCTTCTTCAGTCTCATTATTCAGGTATAGAAATGCAACTGATTTCTGAGCTTTGATTTTGTATCCCGCCACATTACTGAATTGCTCTATAAATTGTAATATTGATGGCACTTTCTCTTCATTTTCACACAACATTTTGAATGGCTTTCCTCCATTTTGTTTTTGTTTTTGTTTTTTTTTGGTAATTTTTCTTTGGAAATTATAATATGCCTTTCTCATATATGTTAGAACTAGCAGACAAAACTTTGGTAACAAATGTGACCTAACTGACGTCTATAACATTCCATAATAAGTGCAGAATACATTATTTTTGAGTGGTCATTGACTATTTACCCCAACTATGATATGTTGTGCATTGAATCATGTCTACGTTTTAAAATCCCGAAATTAACTAGATTCTGTTCTTAGGCCACCAAGGAATAGACCCCTAGTCCTCGTCAAAAGACGAGAAAGTCTCTTCCTGTTTAATAATTCAAAATAACTTTGCTGCATATCTTAAGGGTCAGGAGGGAATTGCA
>NW_023196500.1:0-1413 GCF_002007445.2 Ailuropoda melanoleuca
CCTTCTTATCTTCCCAATTCTATCTCATCTTTTCTGAATCCAACTGTAATAAAGCATCATTAAGTAAAATATTGAAAAAAACCTTGGGGATTTCCTCTTCTCCCCCCACCCTCCCACTCAATTTTTACTCTCTCCCTAGCTTTCTAGTTCTTCTAAGAACTGGTATTCTATGCTCTTTTCTACTCTCAAAGCTTACCTTTCAGTAAGTGTAGCATAAGAGTAATTTATATTTCAGTGTAAGTTTAAATCCATCAGTTAATTTTTCCAGGAATACATACACGTTCATTTCTTTCTATTTTTAGGATATAACTCTATCAGTAGTGAGAGGGGAGAGTTAGCAGCTTAGATCTGAAACACGGGCAGAAAGAAGAGATCTTACCAATGTTTCCTCACTCTATACCATGCAGACTGCCTTGTATTCTATTCAGGGAATAAGGTCCCGCCTTATGATTTCCCTTATTCTTGAATAAAGGACTGTATGGTTTTCTCTTAATCAGCCTATAGTACCAAAGTATTGGAGAGGCAGAATTCATTAAAAAGCTTATTAATTTCATTCTTTTTTCAATGCTAGGTGATTTGATTACCCTAATATGAAACTGAGCCTTCTTGTTAGGTCTTTTATTAAAACGTTATGTTAAATATAGTAAACAATGTGAATGAATGTGTTAAGAAATTCAGAAAGTATGTAATCTGGTTAACTAGACCAGTTATCAACTACTCAAGACTCATAACATTCTTTGGCTATGAAATTCTTTTGAAAATATGATAAGCATCATAGCTCTCCTTCCCAAACAACAGCATAAACACTTAAACATAAGATTGAATATGCATTAATATTTTACTTCAGAAACTGATCTGGTTTTCAGTTTTAAAAAAATGACAGTAGAGTGAACTTTAGCAGGGAAAAGTATATGCTGTCTATGATATTGAATTAATCTTAAACTTTTATCTTAATGGAATCCTTGAAATATAATGAGTATTAAGAAATGGAGTCGGGGGGGCGACTGGGTGGCACAGCGGTTAAGCGTCTGCCTTTGGCTCAGGGCGTGATCCCTGTGTTATGGGATCGAGCCCCACATAAGTCTCCTCCACTATGAGCCTGCTTCTTCCTCTCCCACTCCCCCTGCTTGTGTTCCCTCTCTCGCTGGCTGTCTCTGTCAAATAAATAAATAAATAAAATCTTTAAAAAAAAAGGAAAACTTTGCTGATACAATCAAATCCTATGTCTACTCTTTAATGCCTATTTTATGGTACTGAAATATTAAGGAAAAAAAACNGAAAAAAACACTTCTTTCTGTTTTCCATTACATTGAAATTTTCCTGAAAAGCAATAACTATTGGGGCACCTGGGTAGCTCAGTCAGTCACGTGTGTGACTTTTAGTTTTGGCTCAGGTCATGATGTCAGGGTTGTG
>NW_023196501.1:0-243 GCF_002007445.2 Ailuropoda melanoleuca
AAATGTAAGTCTCTCCATGTGTGTCAGAGAAAGGAAGCCTGGGTCAGGGCTGAAAATTAAGACTGGCCCAGGACTAACTTGCTTGTGAGACAAGACTAAACCAGCTGCTTACTGACTTAGAAATATGGCTTAGATGATCCTGTGCTCAAAGAAGTTAGAAAACAGGGGGCGCCTGGGTGGCACAGCAGTTAAGCGTCTGTCTTCGGCTCAGGGCGTGATCCCGGCATTATGGGATCGAGCCCC
>NW_023196501.1:406-1160 GCF_002007445.2 Ailuropoda melanoleuca
CAAAACCAGGGCACCTGTGTGACTCAGTCAGTTAAGTGCCTGCCTTCTGCTTGGGTTGTTATCTCGGGGTCCTGGGATGGTGCCCGGAGTCAGGCTCCCTGTTCAGCGGGCAGTCTCCTTCTCCCTCTGCCCCTTCCCCCCACCAAATAAATAAAATTAAAAAAAAAAAGCTAGTTAGAAAACAGGTATATATGAGCTCCGCACCACTGACTCAGTGACTGAACTTGTGATTCTCTAATAACCCTGCCCGACAAAGGCACAAGGTCATCCACGTCAGATGTGGTTCTGGACTGGGGACATGGGAAGTTGAATAAAGTCACAAAACTATCGGGCAGAAAAGGAGGTGAGAGACAGAGCCAGAGAGACAGAGAGACTGGTTGTCCAGAAGAGTGTACAAAGCAACATTTCATATCACAGGAAAGAAAACAAATGCCACAAAGTCAGCTAACAAAGTCAAAAGTTCAATGGAAATTAACTTCAGATGTAAGAACCATTGAGGACCAGTGGAAATAAATATGTTTTAGGTTCTCAAAAATATAAAATAAGTCATGTATCCATTAAAAACAGCAGTAATGATCAGATACAACCAGGAGAAATAAAGCGTTTTACAGACAGATNTGTTTTACAGACAGATACTACAAAGAACCAAAAAGTGATCTTAGATATAAAAATGTAGTCATTGACAGAGGAAAATACACAAATTACATGTTACCTCAAAAAGAATCGCTCAGCTGAAAGGTAATATTTGAAGGAT
>NW_023196502.1:0-672 GCF_002007445.2 Ailuropoda melanoleuca
TATTTCTTATGTCTTAAAAAGAGCTTAGCATAAAACATCTGGCCTAATAAGCAGGGCTGTGGAAAAAATCCAAAGAGCTAATTTTATTTCACTAGCTCTCCTAAGGGTTGTCAAGAAAGTTCAGGGTAGGTAATATGTAGAGAATGTTGTATTAGGATTATTTCACAGTTGAAATGGAGACTTTGAAGTTTCTGTCAGTATATTTCAACTCACACATCCTTCAAAAGCATCAAAAAGCCAGGATGTTCTGCAGCCAGCTAATAGCTAGCACTCCAGCATACGTGTTCACATGCACACATATACATGGTGTTAGGTCTCAATTGTTGGCAGTGTCTCATTATTCTCTGAGATAGCGTCACAGAATTCATATACAGAATCTAAGATCCTGTGCGCCACACACCTAGAAGCATTAATGAATTCTGCCATGTAAGGAAGCTTGTTCTCCAAGAAACAAATAGCCTAGTAATAATATTTATAACAATAGCTCTANATAATATTTATAACAATAGCTCTAGCTTATTGGCTGATTTCTATGTTCCATCAGAATATTAAATTCTCATGCACGCCATCTTACAGATAAGGAAACCAAGTTTGGGAAAGTTTTACATAAAAACTCCTCAGAATTACATAGCAACTGAGTCAACATGAATTCAAATATATACTGCCTGAATC
>NW_023196503.1:0-196 GCF_002007445.2 Ailuropoda melanoleuca
ATTTACCGGGGATCTCTCCTGGGTTTGGGAGGATGAAAGAAATCCTCGTGTCCAAAAGAGTATCTTGGAGGCGCTTTGCTGGGAAGAATCTTTTACGAAACGATTCCAAGTATTCAGAATGTTTGGTGGTGTTTCAGGGCTCAGCGTCTGGTAGGCTGAGTGTGTGTGTGTGTGTGTGTGTGTGTGTGTGTGTGTG
>NW_023196503.1:446-1682 GCF_002007445.2 Ailuropoda melanoleuca
TCTAGGAATATGTGTGAGATCGGGAGCCAGAGAACCCACATTCTTGTGTAAGATCTGCTTCTTACTGCCTGCATGGTCTCAACAAAAAATTCCTGCACTCGGATACTTGTGCATGAATGAGCACAGCAGCACTGCCCACAACAGCTGAGAGAGGGAACAACACAAATGTCCGTCCATGGATGAGCAGATAAAAGCGGTATGTCCACGCAGTGGAACACTACTCAGCCATAAAGAGGAACAAAGTCCTGGAAACGAGAAGCTAATTGGCAGAATTAGCTCACGTGCTGTTGGATTCATTTTACATGAAATATTCAGCCTCAGTAAAGCCACAGAGTCAGAATGCAGATGGGCGGGTGCCAGGGGCTGAAGGAGGAGGGAGTGGGGAGTGACTGCTTAACGGGATGGGATTTCCTTTTGAGGTGGTGAAAATGTTTGGGAACCAGGGAGAGTGGGTGGTTCTGCAATATCATGAATGCACTAACTTGTGAACTGTGTACTTTATTTTTTAGTTTTTTAAAGATTTTATTTATTTATTTGACAGAGAGAGAGACAGCCAGAAAAAAAAAAAAAAAAAAAAAAAAAAAAAAAAAAAAAAAAAAAAANTGGGAGAGGAAGAAGGAGGCTCCTAGCAGAGCAGGGAGCCTGATGCAGGGCTCGATCCCAGGGCCCCAGGATCACGCCCTAAGCCGAACGCAGACGCTTAACGACTGAGCCACCCAGGTGCCCCTGAACTGTGCACTTTAGAACAGTTAGCTTTGTGTTATGTGAATTTCACCTCAATTAAAAAAAGAGATGTCCTGGCTATCACTATCCCCCCTCCCCAATTCCAGATCCTGGGGCCTTCATCTGGGAAAATTAGGATGTTGGACCCAAAACAGAGACTATCTGGGCTGGCCCTGTGTTTGGCTCTGACCAACAGACATAGCAGAAGTGACACAACGTAACCTCTGTCATGGCTCGATCCAAGGACAGCTGCAATTTCCATGGAACACTCCAACTCAGAACACAGACACCACATGGTGAGAATGGCCAAGCTCTATGCAGGGCTGTGGCGGAGCTCAGTGGCACCGACTGCCAGCGGTGTTAGTGAGCAATCTTGAGGTTCTAGCCCAGTCGTGACTTCAGATGAGACAGCCTAGCTAACGTCACAGCTACACGTCCCTATCTAACGTCCTTTAGCTACAGAGACGGCTACGGCTATGAATACAGGTGCACAGAGAAACATCTGTATCCACT
>NW_023196504.1:0-3926 GCF_002007445.2 Ailuropoda melanoleuca
GGAAAGCCTGCCTGGCTCTCCACCGGCAGAGTAGGCCCCGAAGGCAATCTGGGGCCTGTCAGTTCCAGCTTGAGACCTGTGGGTGAATCGGCTCCCCTGTGTCCATGTGCCCTCGCACTTCGTCTCTTCATGTTAGTCACCTGGGGAGACTGATAGACGGTAGAGCCAGGAGCTTGGCCCACGGTCTCGCACAGCAGCGTGCAGCAAGTGCAGGCCGCGAACCGGAAGGTGGGCGTCCTGGCCTTTTCCCGGCCGGTTATTTGGGCATCTTCACACTCTGGCCATGTGGTTAAGGGTGACTTCTCACCCTGGGTTCTGAGAATCTTCAGGTTACCAAGTAAGGGTATCAAGGGGCCGGGAATCCTCCAAAACTATGGGACAGAACACATGTATGTGTCGTATGCACGTGCTTTGGGAACTTGGGCGCTAGGGAGAGAGGGCCCCCCTGCTTTCATGAACTTCCTGAAGAGTCAAGAGCCTGGGAGGTACTACTGAGGGAATAAGATCCACTAAGATGAAAATGGCCCAGGGCGGTTGGGCTCAGACTAATCCCAGTTCAGCAAGAAACTTTGTTCCCACTGCCCTGAAGCTGATTTCAGGCCAAAGACTTTTNCATTTCACACAGGATACATCTCGGGTCACTGTATCACCAGGTCACTTGTGTTTAGTACCTCAGACGGGTGCTTGAAGCCCTGGTGGCAAAAACAGAACCCAGCGACTGGACTGCAGAAAGTTGCAGAGCAGCCACTCTAAGAAAAACTAAGAAAGAGACTCCTTAATAGCACCATACATAGTGCTGAACATGTCCCCAGGACAGTGACCGCCTCTTCGTCTCGGGGGGAATGGTCCAGAGTGCAGGATGCCACTTGGCCTCAGGTGACTCGGGGCCCACTTGTGGGGGACTGAGTGGGGAGATGTGACAGGGTCTTAAGCTCTAGGCCCCACAGGTCTAGTTTTGCAGGGGAGTCTAATGAACTTGGTTCTTTGCAAGCCTCACCCAGGCTTGGTGCCCATCAGCACCTTCCCTTCTAAAGTCAAGACACCAGCTAGGTGTCTGGCCAGGTGACTGATGGAGACCCACTCCCTATCCAGCCCCAGGGTGTTCAGCTTGCTGGCAGGACAGGCCAGGTGTATGTGTACCTAGGAATAGGCACAACCATAGTCTGCATTCATGGTAGGGCAAGACAGGATGGGCTGGGAACCAGAGGAGAGGGTTTGACCCTTTGGCCTGTCAGGCTTGGAATACAGGCCCTTCAGAGTGTAGCACCCTGGCTGGAGGAGCAGTCTTGCCACCCCTCAGGCTCACCTGACCTCTCACCAGAGTCCTCTCTCCCTCCACCCCCACTCCACAGGCTGTTTGACTGGCTGGTATCCGTGATCAATAGCAGCGTCTGTGCAGACCCTGACTCCTGGACCACTTTCATAGGTAGCAGGGGCTCACCCTTCCGGGAGCACTCCTTCAGAAAAAGAACAGTAGAGTCCACTGTGTGACTCCAGACAGCTCTTTTCCCTTCTCTGCACCACCATCTCATCCCCCAACGTCTGGGCCAGAGGGCTCTGTGCTCTCGGTGCCCACATTCGACCCGTCTGTAGCTCTCTCCAGGCAGACTTGGATGGTGCCTTGTCTGTGAGGGCCCCTCCTTTCCCCTGAGACCCAGGTCCAGCCTCAGGAGAGCAGTGGTGGGGAGAGGCAAAAGAGCTAGATTCGAGGGGGTTTGGGGGACACACTAACATGGTTGGAACTGGGGTGGGATAGATAGGGGAGGAAATCAAGCTCAAAGATACAAAGTTTGCTCAAGGGACAGTGGAATCCTAGATATCAGCTGGGCTGGTGAGATCAAGGCCTTCCAAACTGGATTGGACACAGAAAATGTTCCCTAGGCTGTCCCTCAAACCTTATTCAGCCTTTCTTCATGCTCTGAATTCTGAGGTGCCATGAAGTGGAGATGGGCCCCACCCCAGGGCGGGGTGTATGCTGTGCCCACTGCTGGGTGTCCTGCTCATTCAACTTCATCTCCAGGCTGCCAAGCGTGAGGCGTCGCCCCAGGCTCCTATCGTCCCCCCAAGTCCCCCACCCCCACCCCTGCAGTGGCCCCATGGGCTTTCCCCCATCCTCTCAGGCCTGCTGGATGTGTATGGATTTGAGTCCTTTCCCGACAACAGCCTGGAACAGCTGTGCATCAACTACGCCAACGAGAAGCTGCAGCAGCACTTTGTGGCTCACTACCTGAGGGCTCAGCAGGTGAGCGTGGGATGCTCCTTCCAACATCTTACCAGGAGCCTTTAGTGCCCTCTTTGATGCCGTTCTGGAATATGCTGTGGTATTGAGGCCAGCCGTGGATGAGCCATCTGGGCCTCAGATCACAGTTGCCTTCTTCTGCCACCCAACCCCCACCTTTGTCCCCTAGGAGGAATATGCAGTCGAGGGCCTGGAGTGGTCATTTGTCACTTACCAGGACAACCAGACCTGCTTGGATCTCATTGAGGGGAGCCCCATCAGCATCTGCTCCCTCATAAATGAGGTGGGTCAGCTAGTATGCTCAGCACCAGACTCGGGCCTTTCTGGGGCCTAGAGACTATACTGTATCTCCCCTGTGCCTCTGTCTTCCCATCTGCCAAATAGGCTTGCTCATCCCTGTGTTCCTTGCCTCTCAGGGTCACTGTGATGCCTGTGTGACAGTTCTGTCAGGGGGCGGCCACAGGGCGTGGGGACTGTCTCGTGTTTGTGGCTGACTGCCCATCCCATCCCACACAGGAATGCCGCCTTAATCGGCCAAGCAGTGCAGCCCAGCTCCAGACACGCATCGAGAGTGCGCTGGCGGGCAGCCCCTGCCTGGGCCACAACAAGCTCAGCCGGGAGCCCAGCTTCATCGTGGTGCATTACGCAGGGCCCGTGCAGTACCACACCGCAGGCCTGGTGGAGAAGAACGAGGTGGGGGCTGGGCCATGGCCTGTGGGGGCCTGCGTGAAATGAGGTGTTGAGTCATTGCTGCACTTACATGGAAGCTTCCAGTCACGCACTCTCTTCTGAGCATCCTCCCAGAATCCAAAGTCACCTCTTGGGCCCACCTGCCTGAGGTCCCTGATGATCAAGCATTAGCTGCCCAGAAATGATTCCTGTCACAGAGGTCTCCCGCAGAAGTCTGGGGCTCCCAAAGAAACCATCTTCTGGGGCCCTGGTGAGGAGGGCTGGCACACCTGTGGACAGCCCTGGGTAGCACTCCACCTGCCCTTACCTGCTGCCCTTGTCCTTTTCCAATAGGACCCTGTCCCCCCTGAGCTGACCAGTCTCCTACAGCAATCCCAGGATCCCCTACTCAAGGTGATGTTTCCTGCTGACCCCGAAGAGAAGGCCCAAGAGGAGCCCTCTGGCCAGAGCAGAACCCCTGTGTTGACTGTGGTGTCCAAGTTCAAGGTGGGTCTGGGGGTGCTGATATGATGTGCTTGGCTCACTTACCAATCTCAAATATTTACTGAGCACATCCCAGGATTGGTACTGTGTGCCAGGGAACGTTGACGAATCAAGTAGATGTGGTTCCAGTCCAACGGAGTTGGTAGTCTCACGGGGAAGACCAAGACAGGAAACTGACAGAGACATACAACTGACAGGATTGGAAGCCTGGGGGCTTGTGGGTGGCACAGTGAGGGCCTCTCACCCAGTGCTGATAGGGCCGTCGTGGAAGAGCAGTACTTATGTGAACCTCTGTGCCCTAGTCCGTTCCCAGTTCTCCAGCTTCCTGCTCCAGCTCTGTCCTTGCCTAGCAGATTTGTCACCTCCACCAGCACCTTTTGCTTTCTGCCAGCTTTCAGCCCTTGCACATTCTGTTCTACCTCCGATGCCCCTGCCCCTCCCCCCACTCCCACCCTCCACACCCCTTGGCCTACCTGATTCCTCCTCCTCCTCCAGACTTCAGTCTCATCATCAC
>NW_023196505.1:0-892 GCF_002007445.2 Ailuropoda melanoleuca
AGGATGCTGTATTTTGTCAAATGCTTTTTCTGCATGAATTGAGAGGATCATATGGTTCCTGAGTCTTTTCTGGTTGATATGATGTATGATGATGATTGATTTGCGAATGTTGAACCATGCTTGCATCCCAGGTATGAATCACACTTGATCATGATGGATAATCCTTTTAATGTACTGTTGGATTCTATTAGCAAGGATCTTGTTGAGGATTTTGGCGTCCATATTCATTAGGGAAATCAGTCTGTAATTCTCCTTTTTGAGGGGGTCTTTGCCTGGTTTGGGGATCAAGGTAATATTAGCCTCATAGAATGAGTTTGGTAGCTTTCCTTCTGTTTCTATTTTTTGAAATAGCTTTAGGAGAATAGGTATTATTTCTTCTTTGAATGTTTGGTAGAATTCCCCAGGAAAACCGTCTGGGCCTGGAGTTTTATTATTTGGAAGGTTGTTTATCACTGACTCAATTTCTTCATAGTTAATTGGCCTATTTAAGAAATCTATTTCTTCCTGTTTCAGTCTTGGTAGTTTATAGGTTTCCAGGAAGGCCTCCATCTCTTCCAGATTGTTTAGTTTTTTGGCATATAGCTGTTGATAAAAGTTTCTAATAATCCTTGCAATTTCAATGGTGCTGNAGTGTTGGTTGTGACCGCTCCCTTTTCATTCATAATTTTAATAATTTGCATCCTTTCTCTTTTCTTTTGGATAAGTCTTGCCAGTGGTCTGCCAATTTTATTGATTCCCTCAAAGAACCAGCTTCTAGTCCTGTTGATCTGCTCTACTGTACTTCTGTTTTCTAATTCATCGATTTCTGCTCTAATTTTGGTAACTGCTTCCTCGTGAGTGGATTAGGCCTCTCCCTCTGTTGCTGTTCCAGCTTCTTGAGGTGAGAATATAA
>NW_023196506.1:0-1634 GCF_002007445.2 Ailuropoda melanoleuca
CTGGGAATTTGAATGGTTCATACTTTGGCTGGATGTTTTTAAACAAAAAGTAGACAAAAAGCTCAAGATCAATAAGAATGGCTAATTCTTTTTGAGATTATTTCTACGTCTAGAATATAGTGGAGTAGGAGAGTTGCTGAAGGAATTAATCCCGCCAACTCTGCATTGGTAGAAACCACAGCAAACAGAGGCCTTCTTCAGTTTTTTCTCCTTCCTTTTTTATTTATTTTTTAAAAGATTTTATTTATTTATTTGTCAGAGAGCGAGAGCGAGAGTGAGCCCAAGCAGGGGGAGCGGCAGGCAGAGGGAAAAGCAGACTCCCCACTGAGCAAGGAGCCCCCGANAGCCCCCGAGGCGGGGCTCAATCCCAGGACCCTGGGATCAGGACCTGAGCCGAAGGCAGACATTCAACTGACTGAGCCACCCAGGCGCCCCTCTCCTTCCTTTTTTAAAAGCCACATACCTCCCTTTGGAGCTTTAGAATCAAACAGACCTGGATTCACACCTCAGCTGTGCAACTCACTGGATGTGCACCAGGTTATATTTTTCATCCCTAGACCTTAGATTTTCGAAACTAGAAAAATTGAGACAGTAATAATGATCTTGGAAAACTGTTGTGAGAATTAAATTTAATCAAATGTTGTGAGGAGCACACGCAGCTCCCAGAGCACAGCAAGGGCCTTAGAGCACCCCGTCCACACAGTGCTGCTGTGCCTCTCCCTGTGCCTCTGAACATGCCCTCTCTTTCTGGAATTCCTCTTTTGAAGACTCTTCCTAAGTGTTTTCTCCTCTGCAGAACCTTCCCTGACTCTTCCCATGACTGCCCACAGCCAAACTAAGCATTCCTTCTTCCTCTGCACCCCTGAACTTTGTCAACACCTTTATTAAAATAAATTCACAAGTTATGGCAGTTATCTATGAATCTGCCTTCGCTACTAGACTGAGATCCTTAAGGCCAAGGATTGACTTATTTCAGTATGCATTCCCTAGCTCGCAGAACAGGTTTATAGTTTATAGAGGGGGCAGAGGGGAAGGAGGGAATGAGTGAACGAATTTTGGATCCACAGAGCATATTTTCTGAAATTTCAGTGCAGAAACAGGGTTCCAAGTAAGGCATATGTGAGATGGTTGCAATTATCATGAGATCACTCCTTACTTTTTTTTCTAAACTTATGCTGATACGAGAACCGCATGTAACATTGATAAATGAATTGGGGAGGTGTGGCCTTGGCCTGAAACCATCCTTTACCTTTATGTCTCTACTTGAGACTAGATGAAACTCTCTTTGGTAATGCCTTTCTTCTCATATTTCACGCACTTTCTTCCTCTCTATGTGAGAATGGTCATTTCTGAGAGGCCTTTCCCGAGCGTCACTAGTTTACCAGTAAGGTGCTTTGTTATAAGCATCATAAACTGACTCTGGCTGATTTAAATGGATGAAAAATTCAAGCCCACAGCTCTACGATGGCTGCAGAACCAAGCTTAAAAAGTGGGTTACAGCCAAGATGTATACCCCAAACCCTTGTGCCGAGGACCGTGCTGCCATCCTCACTGAGCAGCGACACCACAGCTTGCCCTGCTGCTTCTGCCTCGCACCCAGCAAGCCCAAAGTGGATTCTCTCTGGGTCCTGCTT
>NW_023196507.1:0-757 GCF_002007445.2 Ailuropoda melanoleuca
TTTTCAGCATCATTGAAACCACATTTTGAAACAGGATGCATCCTCTGGACCAGCAAGACCAAGGCAGGCATTGATAAATGGAAGACATTTACAGTGTGGCCAGGAAAATGATGAAAAGCTAGGAGAGACTGACCTGTTCAAAGACAGACACAGGCACATGTAAAGGCCAATTAACATAAAGCATTCATAGGCAAATTACAGTATAGTCAAAAAAAAAATTCCCAGGAATCAGAAAACATCCACTTGGATGCAGTATAATGTATGTTTGGGGGTATTCATGATAACACAATGCAAGTAACCTTAATTATAAATCAGCATCTTCCTCCTCAGCTCGTGGAAACTTTTAGAAGTACTGCAGCCCAATTGCTTAGGTCTTTCGCCTTGGAAGATGAAGGCACAGCACACATTTTATGTATCCACAGACCCCAAAGTGAGAAGCAATAGTCCAGAGGGCAGAGAGGGGCACATAATGAGCACCCGTTAATTTCTCATTCCTTAACCATCAAGGAGAGAAGAAAAGCTTACCTTCGGGATGTCAGATAAATCATTTCACCGAAAGAACCACCAACACCATGGGGAGGTCCAGCGATTGGACAAAGTTCAAGGTTGCAGACGGTTTTGATCTGTGGCCAGAGTACATGTGGAGTACATGTGGACATTTCAAATGAGAGCTTGTGACCCGGGACGTTCTCTAGTAGTTGAGCCATTGCTGGGTAGCTCGGCAAAGGCCTCGGTCTGGAGTAAGCTAAAGTCCTCA
>NW_023196508.1:0-821 GCF_002007445.2 Ailuropoda melanoleuca
AATATCCAGAGAGATGATGGCGGTAGCAATATGAAATTCTAATTAGTTTGCAAACTGATTTGGTGATAGGGGCTTGAATTCATAGTGATATTATATAACCTGAAAAAAAAATGTAAATCACAGAAGACAGAGAGTGATATCAGAAAACTGCTGAAGTTATTTGTTTAAACATCTTTTTCTGACCCAGAGAGGTATAACTTATCATGAAATGAATGGAATTATATTTGACAATGAGAAGAACTGCTGTAAACAGATTAGGTTATGTTGCTAGTTTACAATATTTTACTTAGTGGGCTACAAGTTTCTTTGCTAAATTTAAGCCATGCACCATTTCCTATACTGCTTAGCCCACAAAATTTATGTTTTGACTAACAACGCAGTAATTAAAAGAAGAAAAGAAATTGGCATTACTTCACATAGAAAAATTATTTTTAGAAATTAATATATTGTACATTCAAATGGACTGTATTCATTCCAGTTGATCCTAAGTCCTATTACTGCACTACTTGCAGAGAATATTAAGGTTCAAAGTGAGTCTAAACATAAATAAACCCTATAAAGGGCTCTCTGCCTTTGGTGACCCATTATTAAATAGGAACATTTCTGCTGCAACTGTCTCTGGTCAGTCATGATCAGATAAACTANGGATAAACTATTAATTTATGAATCATTATATCTATTCAATAACTCGACCACACTTTTAAATTGCCTCTTTAGTTGTGTGACTTGGCTTAGCCAATGACATGTAAGTAGAGGTGGCATGAGTCACTTTGGAGCAGAAGGTGGAAGAGACAACTCCTGTTTCTTCTCCAACTTTTCCC
>NW_023196509.1:0-1091 GCF_002007445.2 Ailuropoda melanoleuca
TGTGGCTATCTGCCACCCTCTACGATATGCTACCATTCTCACCCCAAGACTTATCACTAAAATTGGAATTGCAACCCTGCTTAGGAGTGCCTTTGCCATGACTCCGATTCTGGTCCGGCTGGCCTTCTTTCCTTTCTGCCACTCCCACATCCTTTCTCATTCCTATTGTCTGCACCAGGACATGATTCGCCTTGCCTGTGCTGACACCATGTTTAATGTTATATATGGATTGGTTCTGATCACTGTGCTGTGGGGCATGGACTCTCTGGGTATTTTTGTGTCTTATATGTGCATCCTTCACTCAGTATTAAGAATCACATCACGTGAGGGGAGGCTTAAGGCTCTCAACACGTATGCATCCCACATCTGTGCTGTACTCATCCTTTATGTGCCTATGATAGGGTTTTCTATTGTCCATCGTTTTGCCAAACACTCCTCCCCACTCATCCATATCTTCATGGCTCACATTTACTTCCTGGTTCCACCTGTGCTCAATCCCATCATCTACAGTGTGAAGACCAAGCAGATCCGCCAAGGAGTCCTCCACCTGCTTTTCCCCACAAAAATCAGTTCTGTTATGATGTAAGCATGTCTTCAAGGCAATGATGGCATCAAGTAAATGGTTTAAACACATACTGATTTGTGTGCTCTAGGTATGTTGGCATCATAGTTACCACCAAAAGAGTAAAGAACAGAAATAGAACCAACAGAGCATCTTGAGAAGTGTCTATAGAAGAGTTGTTGTCCATTGGGACTATACAGCTTGACTTAACATGTACTTCATAAATTCTATTAAATATGAATATGTTGGAGCGGAGTGTGGCAGAAATCATTTCCATCTATTCCCTTCCATGTCTAATTCCAACCCTTTCCAAGGTCATTTATCTGTTAATTTTTCATTAAATATGTTAAACCCATGTATCTTTGCTTCCTGATACTTTGTATTTGCCAGGGAATTTAATATTCCCTTGCTTGTTATATCAATATCTCTGTATATCTACTTTTTCCTTCNGTCTCTGTATATCTACTTTTTCCTTCTTTTTTAATAATGGGAAAAATCTTATCTTGACATAAAAGCATTTTATTTTTTT
>NW_023196510.1:0-229 GCF_002007445.2 Ailuropoda melanoleuca
GTGAGGGGAAAGCCCTTGAAGTCACGACGGCCTTATGGAAGGTGGAACAGGAGTCAAGGTGTTTTGGTACCGTGAATGAAACACGAAGAACACAGCACTGAGAAAGACAATACGGCCAAACCCGCTTCCAACGAAATGTTTGCTCCCTGGGAAAAACCTGTCAAAACTGCGGCGGCAATGGAACGAAAAGGCCCAAAACACGTCCGTCAGAAACAACACCGTACAGGGA
>NW_023196510.1:590-942 GCF_002007445.2 Ailuropoda melanoleuca
CGGCCTTATGGAGGGAGGAACAGGAATCAAGGTGTTTTGGTAACGTGAGTGAAACACGACGAACACAGCACTGAGAAAGACAATTCGGCCAAAACCCGCTTCCAACGAAATGTTTGCTCCCTGGGGAAATCCTGTCAAAACTTCTGGTGGCATAGGAACGAAAAGGCCCAAAACACGTCTGTCAGAAACAACACCATACAGGGACCGTCATAGCACTATCATCACCCTTCGTGAATAGGGAAACATGAGGGAAAGTGGTCGCGGAAGCCTGACGAGAGTGCCCCATAGTGGTCTCTGAGACACCACACAGTCCAGGGAAATATCAACGATCATCATCTCTCGTGAGTAAGGG
>NW_023196510.1:1081-1384 GCF_002007445.2 Ailuropoda melanoleuca
GGCCTGGGGAGGATCCAGCCCTTAGAACCAAGAAACAAAGTGTGAGGGGAAAGCCCTTGAAGTCACGACGGCCTTATGGAAGTTGAATCAGGAATCAAGGTGCTTTGGTACCGTGAGTGAAACACGACGAACACAGCACTGAGAAAGACAATTCGGCCAAAACGCGCCTCCAACGAAATGTTTGCTCCCTGGGGAAATTCTGTCCAAACTGCCGACAGCAATGGAACGAAACGTCCCAAAACACGTCTGTCAGAAACAACACCGTACAGGGACCGTCTTAGCACTATCATCACCCTTCGTGAA